>NC_139658.1:13815133-13875133 GCF_951799395.1 Argentina silus | reverse complement strand
TCGCCCCCCCACCCATCTGAAGGACGTTGAGGCGGTGATGTCGAAATGGCTGATTTCTTAAAAAGTAATGAACGTTAGATGGTGGTTTTTCACGCGAAACCCCCCCTTTTTCACACTCCACACTGGGGGTTGAGTTAATGTTGCAAGGCTAAGAGAGACCCCTCTCTTGCAAAATCAGGCCACAAGCTTGAGGTTGAGGAACCGCTTCTGTGTCTTACCAAAAACTGACTCAGCAGGGGTGGCCGAGAAGGGTCGCCCTTTCTTGGGACTGGCAGAATCTAGAGAACACTGAGGTGACACAAGAAGAAGACTCTTGACTCTCTATGGCAGAATGTTCTACAAAGTCCTGCTCATGCATTTGATCATATACACACAGCACAATGCACAACATTACTACTGATTATGGTCAACCTCATTACAGTAAACTAAACCATGAAATGCATCCATGTTCTTCCACAGGTCTTGTGGTGCATATTCTATAGTATGTTTAAGCTGCAGAAACATGCCTGGATCAATTAGTAGAGTTTACCTATGCGGGTGGATGCCCCAGTACAGTATGTGAAAAGTTGCTACAATGCCCTATCTGTGATTATGTAAACTGACTTACCCCAGCTGTCATTCCCCATTATTCATGTATGCAAACAAAGATCAGCCAACCTTTGTCTGAGTAAGTCATGTCAGCTCCTGCCAACTCCGCCCTAGCCACACAGTTCCACCACACACCATTGACATTCCATTCACCAACATCTAGCTAAATCCCAGGTAGGATGTACAGTTCCCTAATGTCTAAGTAGATTTTGTGACAAATGGCCACCAGATTAATCTTTAAAACTATACAATGGCATTCTATGTTTGATTCACATGATCCTCCACTTGGACCCTATAACAAGCCATTCCATTGTGTTTCCATATCCTTCTATAGATGTGGGAGGTATTGCTGAGATAGCTGGCAGAAATACTACAGAGTGGTTGCAGAACTTTAATATATTCTAACAGAGCTTGTTTTTTTTTTCCTGATGTCTCTACCGCAGAGCACGGCAACCACCCACAGCAACTCACTACTTCAAAACAGTTCTGAGAAGAAATGTACACCAAAACTGAGGTTTCTCCTCCTCAATTGTCTCCATAGCAGAGTAGGAAACTTCTCTCTACTGTTCAATCACTGACATGAAAATGTCAAGACATTTCATACAGACCTCAAGCTGATAGAAGCTTCCTTGAACCAAACAGATCATAAATGCTGGGTCCTTGGCCCTTAGGTAGAGAGGTTCTTACTGCAGCTTCAATAACATCTGTCTGTTCTCCCAAAACACATATCCGTCATAACCAAAAGGTTATCTATTGAATGTGTTTTTCCTCTCTGCATACTTTTTTATTTTTTATTATTAGGATAGAGACAATAGAGATTGACAGTAAGGATGGGTGAGAGAGAGAGGAGGATGACATGCAGGATATGTCGATGGCCAGAGTCAAACCTGGGACCTTGCGATGATGTGGAAGGTGCATTAGTGTGCTACACCACTGAGTGCCCTACTCTCTGTATACTTTTTAAGCACTCTAAGTGTGATGTGTGGGATTCAAACCAGGGTCTCCCACAAGACTCAAGCTTCTACCATAATGCCAAGAGAACATCATCGAGACCTGAAGGCCAAATTTGAGATTACATGTCTCAGGCAGGGCTACTTGATCATGTCAGCGTGATTCAAAATCACCTCCACAAAATAAGAATACACCTTGTCATGGGCACTCTTTACTCCAGCCAAAATCATGGGCTGGAGGACCTGTCATGGATGTTGGAAGCTTGATAGTTCATTCATCAATTTGGCAAGAACTTTTAATGACAATTTGAGTATTCAATGCTGTATGTACTATGTAACTATAGGAGTGAGTGTGGATAAGCAGTTCATGGATGGGGGACACATTTGGGAATAAAATAATATTATATACCATTTTTTGTTATGTCACTATTAATCCATGCATGCATGTCTACAGTATTCTCCAGCTGTAATTATATAATTAGAAATCACAATAAGTAGCCCTGTTGGGTTGTACAACAATCCTGCTATGGACTGACATAATCTGAGCCATGGGGCTTTGTTGAGTTCAGTGGGCCAGTCTGTCATCCGCCTCTAGGTGGCACATTAACCCACTCTTCGAGAATGCGTTTATGTTGAGCCAGATACTATTGGATATGGTGGGTCCAGCCAGCATGCACAAAGACTGAGCTGGGAAAACTATTGTTCATGACATTTATGTACACGTGCTGACACATTTGTCTACAGTCTAGCCTGTATCGAATTCTGCCGATAGGTAGGCTCAGAGGACACTCTCTGGGTAGGCTCAACTGTAATTCACCGACATGAAATTGAGCAGCAATTCCTCTGATGCATGACATTATTGATACCATGCATTGAGGAATTGAGGAATACCATGCATTTGCTGTTGCATCCTGCAAAAAATGAATCGAAATGCCTAGAGAATCGAAATACCTAAGATATTCGGTGGTCGCTAAATGTAACTTTCCTCAGGGAAAGAAATAGCCATTCAGTGTCCTACGGCTGTCTGTCTGCAAAAAAAAAAAAAAAAAACCGTGGAATACAGACTGTAACAACCAATTGTAATATGCATTCCATCCATGTAGCAATCACGTGAACCGGGGCTGACTGTACCGTCCCCGCTGCGTGATTGGGGGACGCCCTCTGCACGTGTAGCGCCGGAAGCACCTACCCCTTCTCCTTATATAAGCAACGTGAATACTACAGCACGGTACATCTACCTATCCGTTTAACCTTCAATCTGATTCAATGTTCGTTATCCTAATCATTATTATTCACATGCTATTTAGGAGTTTCTAGCCATTAACAGTGGGATATATATTGTTTTGCTGTGCCTGATAGGAGGAAACGTAGCTAATGGTCAAATGCATTCACATGAAACCAACGTGATCGCCGTAAACCCATTCACATACATACATGCATGCATGCCGGCGAGAACAAGCGGTGCCGCATTGCTACTACGATCGAGGCGAGACACCCGGCTTTTGTGTGAGCTCACACGTGTAAATCTGTACTACCCGCCTCCATTTCTTGGAATTCCATAATTGGCATGCGAAGTAGATATCCATCCGCGTCGGTGGCAACATAGATCCTTCCTTGAAACTCGTTATTCTAGGCTTGTGTTTTCCACGTCTTTTCCGAGCAGACACCTATGAAACGATACAATACACATAGTATTGCCGCGGTGTATTTTTGGGAGTGAAGTGTACCGTTTCGCTATTTCCATTTTGGCGCGATATCCTGCGGAAGAATACCGTTGCGCTGTGGTCGTATATACTTATCTGGGCCCAGCCGCCACACCCACCGACGTGTGTAGCGCAAGATGCGTGGTAGATCAGACGCAGTTGAGCTTTTACTATTACTTTATTGAATGCAAAATTACATTATTTGGCCACAGTTACATTTATTTGGAAGTTATCGAGTCGCCCAGTACGAGTGTTGATCATTTTCTCATCTTCCTGGCAGAATAAAGGTAACAGAGTGATTTGCAGATTTGTTGGCTGCAATGTCAGCGTGGCTTTTTTTTTCTTCACATGGCTTTCACGTATTTGCCGGTAGCAGCACCACACATGTTATAGCTACTGAACTGCTAACTAACTTACTGTATTTGACAGATTTGCATGATTTTACAGGACTGGTGTTCTTTAGACGTGTTTTAAAGGGACCCAATTGATATGCATGGCAAAGGTTATATATTCTGCATCACGTGTTTTTTTTGGTTCAGCTTTAGAGTGATGGGAGTCAACGATAATGTATATATAAAAAGAACTTATTGAGAAAAGGAAATCTACCTTTGAACATTTGTTTAAGGCAAATTATTTGTATGTGCAATTTGATATGTAGCTTTTAATTCGACTAGCCGGCCGAATCAAATGATGGCCACAAGTCTATCCAACGGCTGTTTGAGGAGTAGTTGGTGAAGGTTTTAGCTCCAGCCAGCATCCCGTTTACTTGTGCAATTTTAGTTGGTTACCTAATAGCTAGTTATCACGTTCGACGCTAGCTTTCTAGTTCCATTGCAAATCTTTGCTTAGTCGGTTAAGCAAATACTGATATGGGCGCAGTTGAGTAGGAGAAATTGCTAATCAGACAGTTCCAGGATCTCTACTAGTGCCACATGGTCAATTGCGCAATACATCAGCGTTACATTTTTGCATAGGGTATTTAACTTTGCTAGTGTCTTGAGTGTGCTTTATCTAAATACCTCGCCTTCTTGTTGCCGTCTTATTGACGTTTACCTGAAGCAATTTTGGGGAAGTCACGTTGAGCTCTCCAGCTGTTTAAATGATGTCATGGGGGGGGCAGATGACCACCCCCCCCCCCCCCCCCCCCCCCGGGGCGGGGCGTAGGTTGTAAACATTAATATAACATTGTGCTTGTAGGCTGATTAGTAGACCACTTGACAACTTTCACAGCACTTGGAATATACGCCTATAGGCTGCTAAACTGATTTTGAGTAGTAGCGCGTGGTTACGGGTGTAGTAGAAAGCAAGATTTTAACAACTTGCCTCTCCGCTCCACTTTTCCAGATTCTGCCAAAATGTTGCAGAGTTTCTCCAACCAGGAAGACTGGTTCTACTCAGAGCCTCTCTTGTTTGATGACGACTTCTGCCAGAGCCTGATGAAGGACCTTCAATCGCTACCCACGCCGCCCCAGTCCCCACCGATGAAAGCCGGGCTCAACAGTAAGCCCCTTTCCAAGGAGGACCAGCTGAGTTACGTTTCGGAAATACTCCTGGAAGATCAAGACCTTCAACTGAATTGGAATTGTGACATTTTCAGCCACGGCAATGCGACCGGTTCTAAGGACCAGCAGCCAGAAGAGTCCGAGGACTGTTTATGGCATGTTCTCGGTGATAAGTCTATGGAGGAGAAGCTATCGTCTGTGCTATCCAGCAGCCCACTGCTTTCGGACATCGACACCAGCATTTTCGAAGAAATTGCCGGTTCCACGTTGGATTGCCACAGCGCGGCGCTGGCGTGTCAAGTTCTGGATGACGAGGAATTATTACTAGACAGTCAGGAACCAGACAGTCAGGAACCGAGCGAGTCGACTTCAGACTACGGCTCTGCAGGAGGAGAATTCTCGACGTATTCATCCAGTGATTCTGGTAAATTGGTTTTCATTGTGCACATAAGCTGTAACTGTGTTGCGATAACGATGTATGGTTATACCGTTTTTTTTTAGAGGAGCGGAAGGAAAGTGACTAGAATATTTAAGAAAAATTAAATAATACCGTGATAACTTAATACCTAATACCCTGAAGGGAAGCGAAATTGTTTCCGCAAACTTGTTGGGCTACTGAATTCTGACGAACATTTCTGGTGAAACGCTCTAAAGATGAGGGCAATTGTGGGTTGTGTCAATATTCAAGCATATAATAAATAAGAATAATGAACAGAGAAATGACATAATTGCAGTTAGCTTATTATCAAAATGCAGGTGGCAGTTTATCAACAGAATCTGAAATGTATCTGTTCTGCATCTGAAAGGTCTATTAGCTCCTGATCTAACCCGGTGTGATTCTCTCTACAGAGGAGGAGATTGATGTGGTGACAGTGAAGCGGTCCAACAGCCCGTCCTCCCTCTCCCAGTCTGCAGAGGAGAGCCGCAGGCAGCAGCGTGCTCTCAAGCGCCATCACCTGGAGATCCAGCTGCAGCACAACTACGCTGCCCCCTGCCCCGCCTCCCCTGTCCGCCCCGAGCCCTCGTCCACCTCAGGGTCCCACAGCAAGTGCTCCCGGGCCACAGATTCCCACAGACACCGTCACCGCCGCCACCACAGCTCAGGGCGTAGCTCTTCGTCCTCCCGCCATCATCATCACCACCAGCAGTCCAGCTCCAGGCAGGCGCCAGAGGTGGAGGACGAGGAGGAGAGGAGGCACACCCACAACGTGATGGAGAGGCAGAGGCGCAACGAGTTGAAGAACTGTTTCCTTCGGCTACGAGACAACGTCCCCGAGCTGTCCAACAATGACAAGGCGTCCAAGGTGGTGATCCTGAAGAGGGCTCGGGATGGCATCCGGGGGCTGGAGCTGGAGGGAAAGAGACTTAACGCCAAGAAGGACAAGCTCAGAGAGAGGCAGGAGCTGCTAAAAGCCAGACTTGAGCAACTCAGGAGGTAGTTGGGGACAGTCTGTGGAGGTTAGAGGAGGAGTACAAAATGGGACATTTTAAAGACCAGTTTAAAGGTCTGGACTAGACTTGATGCTACATGAGCGAGCGTGCGTACACACACACACACACACACACACACACAAACAATGCATGGTGGAATCCACTTGCTTTGACTGCAGACTGTTCAAGAGGAATTGAAAGTTGCTGAGAGAGACTTATAACTGTTAAAAAGGTTTGGTTCGGAGCGACAGGTCCATGTTCAGCCCAGATAAATATTTATGTCTATTGTCCTAGCAATTTGCCAAAGTCATTTGTTCATAGACTACATGTAACAGCCTATGTTGTACAATAATCTGTATCCATTTGAGGAGCAAATAGTTAAATGTTGAACCTGTTAAGGACTATCACATTCCCCCACACGTTAATAACTCAGTTCTTCTCATTAAATAGTTTTTTACTTTGGGCTGGATCTAAAGTTTGTATTCTAATTATGGGGTTGAATGAAATGTATGCCAATTATTGCCATTCAATGCAAAATTTGTCAATGTCTTAACACCTTTTTTTTCTTTTTAATTAGACATCTTCCGTTTACTTGTGTGAACTTGAAAGACCTGACCTGTTGGTAGGAATTTGGTGTGTTGTTATTGTGAAACAATGCAGTTCTCATGCCTTGAAATGCATTCTGTTATCGACTCCATACCTGTACAATGTTTTATACTTGTTGAAAAGCATGACCTACCTCGACCAGGTATCCAACCTGGCTTTTATTTTGCTCCTCTTAAATGCAACTGTATAGATTTTCCCTGTAAATTTGTTTGTTTATTATGTATCATAAATTATTTTAGTATTTTTCTTGGTCCATTTGCAAAATAAAAAGTTCTGTTCTTTTATCAGCAGCACTTTGGTTTTTATAATGTAAAAATAAATAATGGACAATAATCTGATTACTGGATTTATTATACATTGGTTTACATTCCATTCAATCCTCAACCATAGTTGAAAGATAATCACATTCCAATGAAGGCTGATAACAGCAACACACGTTTGGTTCACCTGTAATGTTTTTTTCACACTGGAAAGGTTATGTTTTTCTGTCTGGTATATTACCAGCTATAACTGCCTGAAGGCGACATTCATACACATTGACGTTATCCGTAAAGTTACCTATGTTCCCTTCCACAACAGTCGACAAATATTCAGTCGAATAAAGTACATTTGCATTAGCCTTGCTCAATAGAGCAACATTCTCGTGATTCCATGAGATTGAATAGGGAAGCCAGCTATCTATAGGTGGTTATTGTAACAGCAGATGTGGGCTAATTGTTCCACCCAGCCGTGTGCCCCACATCCTGCACTGAACTGTCACCATAGTTTACTTTGGCTCTTGTAACGAACTCGTAACTGCATTACGTAACGAAAGACAGAGTCTGGAGTAGCAAGCGCTCTAGCACCGTGGTGTAGATGGCCCACATCGGCTCATCTGTGAACTATTACCTACAAGCCACAGCTCAGAGGGTGAGCCAGGCCAGGCTGTCAAATGTCTATGGATTATAATGCGATTCCGGTCCGTGTCATAAGCACGCTCCTAAACTGGCTGGTTAGCTGGTGACCTGGCTGGGGGAGTCACTAGATCTTCAAAAGTGACAAGATTTTTACGAGAGGTCTTTATGAGGGGTTAAGGCTTAACATTGCATTTAAATTAAGCAAGTGATATGCTTCTATCCTTTCTAGCATGAACAGATAGTAACAACTTATCCTAGGATAAGCCAATGGTGCTGTCATATACAGAGTGGTGAGAATGGAATGAATTAACTGGGGAATCCTGGTGGGTCCAGAGGTAAATTGAATGCTGAAATTAAAATATTTAACACTAACTTAACTTAACTAACTTAACAGTTAGCTTCCTGAAAGAGTAGAGGTGGATGACAGCCTGTAACTTATTATTGCCTCATAAAAGATAAGCTTAGAAAAAGGTGTTGAGTTACATTACCAACAAATAGTCAGTTTATTCCAAAAAATACTGACTTCCTTTCCAAACTAGAGGTGCTGGGATACCGAAAAAGGGATAAGATGTTCTAATGTAATACAAGGCTGCAGATGCCACACGTTCAACTACAATCCTCAACTTTTCAACCAGGTGAAGCAACTGACTTCATTCTTCAAGCTCACGAGAACAAAGCGAATATCAATACAACTTTCGCCCCATACATCATCATCATCATCAACATCATCATCATATGCTTCTATGAATACCAGTGGGTGTCTTGGTTCTTTTGTCCCCTGTCTTTTATCTTTTGTGTCCTAAGTCATTGGAGCATGGCTGCTATGGTGTGGTGTGAAGAGTGGAGACTCGACTGAGTACTCCTACAAGTGTGCTTGTGAGAATGCAGGATATTGTTGTGTGGGGCCATATTGAGAGGTGGGGGTGGGATGGTCGTCCTTTAGAATGCTAATGCTGTGTTGGTTGCTTCAAGGGACTGGCTCCTGTGTGACTGCAGACACTGAGGTGGGACGGGGGAGGAGAGGTGTAGGTTAGACGTAATATACACTGCAGGCCTACTATTATCAATCAATTAGATATTTGCACTGCTTAGTAACTATCTGCCTTCAGGTAGTGGGAGGAAAAAATTAAATGGTGAGAGATTACAGCAAACAAAAACCTTCCAAAATCATACAGTAACCGCCATCATCCCAGCAACAGTTTCACCAGAACCTAGTCTGCACTATCAACATTTCATAAGCAGGAGCTGATAAATGGGAGTTCAGCTCTGTGCATCCACATAAAAGCTCACATCAATCTGAGTGTGCAAACTTAAGTAAAACCCTTTTAAAACAAGCCTCACACTCAACACTGTGACCTCCAAGAGAGATCAAAAGCGGGTCTTTGTAAAGGCACACATCTGGGAGAGACTAAGAGATGCATATAAACCTGCTTGCGCCCTGAACCGTACAGGCTCCAAATCTCTCTCAGGGCTCACCTCTAGATAGGATTCATGTGAGTTACATGTGAGGGAAAAGGTAATCAGATCATGGAGAGAGAGAATAAGAGAGTGAGAGTGAATAGTTCTTAAGTGTGACTGTAATATTCCAAATTGCATGGCGTGCCATGACATTTAATGCTGTTTACCCTAGTTTCTAAAGAACATTGTTAAAGATTATTACAGATTGTAAAGGTACAATGAAAATCATGCTTGAGTATAGAGTTGCTTTATCATCAATAATGCCTTGAATGTCCCACACTTTGCCACAGAATCACCCACAGTTTGGTAGATAAAGCTTCTTTTATGGTGCGTCCAGTAAATGTGCCACAGATGAATAGAGAAAAAACAAGATCTGAAGGCAGATGAAGAAGACAGAGGGGAAATACCAAATGCTGCATGAATAATACAATGATTCATGTCTTTGAATCATCTGTGTTTTTCTCAATCCGCGTCTGGAATACACTGTAGATGAACACAAGACAGAAAACGAGCACATGCCTTTGCACTGACATGCCAATGAGAGCTGAGGTGTGCACAATTTAACGCACAATTTGAAGGATTTCACAGTTGCTTTCACATGTAAAATACGTCAAACAATTGCGATTGATGGGATGTGTTGGAGCCCGTCCTCTGATTGGGTTTGCGGTTGACTGGAGGCGTTGTGGAGGAGGGGAAGGATTAACTACCCAGATTAAGGTGTATTAAGCATCATTATGGAGAAACATCCCAAAAATGTGGTGTGACACAAGACATAAAACTGAAAAAAAGACAGAAGAAGATACAAATACTGTACAGTATGTGCATTAATAAATTGTATAGAAAACTAATGTGGGCCTTATATCCATTGAGGTCTTATGCCCAGATACACAGAGATTACATATGCCCTCCAGTCAGATTATCCTTATTTGAAATTAAAGGATAGATCAGGATTTATGAAAACCCATTGCTCTTTCTTTTAGTTTGATCTTATTTTACATTTATTTCAAGTAAGAACAGATTTGATCTGATGTTGTACGCTGTGTTGGTATTTATTGTGCTTCATGGAATTGGTTACAAGCGAAAGAGCGTCACCTCAAAACAGAAGTCCTCTCAGTGTGAAGGCAGCTCTGGTATTTGGCCACAGGTGGTAACGGCTTGAAGGAGCGTCAAGAGCTCCAATAAGAACCCTTGAGGTTCTGTATCTCTGTCTACAGTATTGGGCTTTACACAATACATGGCCCACCCCAACCTTACTTGTTTTGTTTCTTTTTACATTGCCCTTTTCAGCATCTATGGTGGATGTGTAACCAGGCCAGCCCAGTACAGCTCAGCTCAACTCAGCTCAGCTCAGCTCTATGGTGGATGTATAACCAGGCCAGCCCAGTACAGCTCAGCTCAGCTCAACTCAACTCAGCTCAGCTCAGCTGTATGGTGGATGTATAACCAGGCCAGCCCAGTACAGCTCAGCTCAGCTCAACTCAACTCAGCTCAGCTCAGCTCAGCTGTATGGTGGATGTATAACCAGGCCAGCCCAGTACAGCTCAGCTCAGCTCAACTCAACTCAGCTCAGCTCAGCTCAGCTGTATGGTGGATGTATAACCAGGCCAGCCCAGTAACGCCCAGCTTATGTTACAGTACGAGAAGAGAGGAGGAGCAGAATAGGAATGGAGAAGTGAAAGTGTGGAGCGAGTAAAAAAAAAAGGCTAACGGAGGTCTGTTCCTCTTTCACTGGGTTGTCACAATGGGGGGGCTGTTTCTGGTACAGGGCCATATGCTGATGATGAGGATTCCCTGGGATAAGGGGTTGGGGTGTGGGTAGGGTGGGGTGGAGGGGGATGAGGGGGTTTCTTCTGTGTGCTGTTTATATTTGTTTACCCCCCCGATCCCAAACCCCCACCACCCCCTCCCCTCACCAATCCCCCTAAGTCACTAAAACATGAAAGGGGTTTTGGCTGAATTTCAAACAGGGTCTGACAAACACCTCTCCAAACTCCTTCAAAGTGCCCCCCCCCCCCATGACCAAAGCCATAATGTGTCAATGGGAGGAAATGGCACAGTTTACAGTTTTACATGGGGTCACACTTTGCAGTACCAAGTGTTTTTCAAATTCAAGCGCTGAGTATCTTAAAAATGACTAGAAATACCGATTGGAAATGCCAACTGGATCTAGATTTTGATGAAGAGATTTAGAGTTACTGATTTTACGGCTTCTCGTTGGAATGAGTCAGTATTGACTGTACACCTTTGATTAGGTGTTACTGTAAGTATGTATACATTGTATGATTCAGTGGACATACTGTTACTCCCAGCTGTAGCCGTCATAGTTAGAATGTCTTGGCATTAACATAGAAATGACACACACTCGTGTAGCATGCTTGAGAGACAATGACTTGATTGAGCAGGAGACAGCTCGGAGTTGTGGATGTGGACAGATGAGGGGTCAGAGTTAGGGGATGTTGTTATGTGCGGAGAGCATAGAAACAGGTGTGTGTTCAGACTGAGCAGGAGTGGGTGTTCCATCCAGTGTGTATGGGTGTGTGTGTGTGTGTGTGTATGTGTGTGTGTGTGTGTGTGTGTGTGTGTGTGTGTGTGTGTGTGTGTGTGTGTGTGTGTGTGTGTGTGTGTGTGTGTGTGTGTGTGTGTGTGTGTGTGTGATTTATGACAGAGAAACCCACAGAGTAGTAGAATCCTTCAGGGTGCGGAGTTCCTATTGAACTCCATAGAGACAGACAGTGTTCCAATCCCTCAGCCATCAGAACATGACCAGAGCACAGTTGGGGCCAAGTGGGGGTTGGGGTGACAGCAAGACAAATGATGATCCACAGATGCACTGAGCCACAAGAAGACCCCCAGAGAAACCCACAGGGCAAGG
Source organism: Argentina silus (assembly GCF_951799395.1). Taxonomy (NCBI): domain Eukaryota; kingdom Metazoa; phylum Chordata; class Actinopteri; order Argentiniformes; family Argentinidae; genus Argentina; species Argentina silus. The sequence continues at coordinate 13,863,127 of NC_139658.1, read as the reverse complement.
ACGTCATTCAAATTTGGTTGGTATTTGAATAAGTGGCCAATAAATGCTGGGGAGTTTGTCAGGATCAAGAGAAAATTATGAAATATGCTCAGTTTGTAATGACAACCTGATCCACACAGTGTGTAATTGATCCCTATGCAAATCAGAGACCCTATAAAAACAAAGATATTAATTCCAAAATTGCATGAACTATTATCCTTGTATTAAGATGGACTCAATTCAACTTATTGAGTGATTTGTTTATGACATGTTTGCATTTTAGCTAATTTTGAGAGTGTCATAGCAAAGGGTGTGAATACTTGTATTTCTCTATTTCAATTTTAATAAATTTACATTTGACATTTCTAAAAACCTGTTTTCACTTTTTCATTCTGGGGTATTGTGTGTGGATTGATGGCAAATTATTTTAATTTAATCAATTTGAAATTGAGTCTAAAACACAACAAAATGTGGAAAAAGTAAAGGGGTCTGAATACTTTCCGAAGGCACTGTATGTGTGTGTGTGTGTGTGTGGAGTCCCACACACAGGTCTTTGTCATCCCCGCCCCCCGGGGATGGCCCTGGAGGTGAGGCCCCCTAGTGGGGTTCATGGGCCCTAGGTCAGAGAGCACTAATCCTGGGGTGATCAGCCAGGGTCACTGGGGGGGCTGGAGGGGGTCATCCTCTAATGATCCCAAATCCTCCACTGGTCAAAGGTCACTCTGGATCCACTTTCCCAACATAAAAAGGACCTTTCTTACCACAACATGAAATGTCTTTTCCTTCACCTAATAGGCTTCTAATCAGGAGAGAGTGACAGAGGGGAACAGGCCATTGTTACAGAAGCATTGAGGAAGTTCTTTATGTTACACCACAGAATTAAGGAGTTACTTTGTACGTAACACTATGTGAAAACAACTACTAAGAGCATACTGTATATTGATAATTCTCTCTTATTCAAGATTTGATTTTAGAGAGTTACCTTCATACATTCATAGAGTTTGATTATTTAGAGTGACTTACAGTTATACTATACAGTCATAATGCAGTTTAGTAGATTTCCAGAACAAGACATGATAAGCCTGCTGTATTTAGTGCATATCCATTGCTAAGCTGTAAAGCCATTTTGATAAAATGCTCAGTAATTAGCGAGTTACTACAACTGCAATGTGACCTGTGTATTTGTGCTGTAGTTGTCACTGAACACATACTCCTGTATTTACATCGAAAACAGACGGGAAAGTAAATTAGAGGCCAAATCCTGACTCAAAATAAACATACCAGGACCTTTCTTGTAAATCAGTCAAGTCAGTAAACAAGTTATGCACACATATTTAGCCTCAAATGCATGCCATTTTTGCATATCGAAAATTAAATAAGTTACTCCACTGTCGTAACATGGGTATAGTGTAAAAGCTATGTTGCTGAATGGTTCGAAAATCATTCAGATAAATGCCACTGCAAAGAAGTGCAACACTTCACGTGAGAGGGGAGGAGGAGGTGCCCGTTTTCTTAACCGACCGGAGCGCCTTTCTCCTTTCACACTCCCTCTCCTCTCTGTGTCTCTGAGTGTCTCTATGGGCTCTGCAGGGTGCTACTGGGGGCCTCTGGCGTGCCGACGGGCCCCCAGCCTCAAAGCCCAACATTGTTCTTCCGTCCCTGATGGCGATGGGAAGGGGCAGCCACTCTCTGGGAACGCAGGTTAACCTCACACACACACTCACACACACACACACACACACACACACACACACACACACACACACACACACAAACAGTAGCCATCCGGTCCTGAAACTTTCAAGTGTTTGGGGCTGGTACCGTCCATGGCTGTTCTCCAGTGGAGCGGCAGTGTCTTCCATGAAGGTCTTTTGTCAGCGGGGGCTGTGCAGCAGGGAGGGCCCCTCCCTCTCCTGAAGGAATTAGGAGTGGAGAGAGGCCATCTCCCTCTCTGTGAGTAGCTGATCCTCGGGGCACACTGTGTGTGTCCCTGCCGCAGCCATTCTTCCTCCCCAAGACAAATTTATGCACATTTCTAAGCACTGAACTGAAGCAGACATCCTTTGAGAACTCCCAAGCATGTTGCTTCCCTGAAGAATATCAGAATATCATACTGTACTGCTGCAACCCCAAAAGGTTCCCTTTAACAGAAACGGCTAATGTTTGACAAAAAAAAAAGTCATGTGAGAATGGAGCTTTTATGAGCTACAGGTGAGACCACTTTTGGGTGGTTTAGCATGCCAGGCAAGTAGGTTTATGATCTTTTCAAAGTGTTTGTTTTGTTTATTGTGTTCTTGACAACCAGTAATGGAGGTTTGGGGGGTAGCAGACTTGTTGGACCTGTGTCTCCTTGACGTTGTAAGGCCTTGCCGATGCGATGCCTCCAGTTATGAGAGGAATTTCCCTTCAAAGTGCCCTGAGAGAGTTGAGTGTGAGTGGAGGGGAAAGTGCAGGCTATACGCTTGAAGAGGCACTGAGCTGTTGTGTCAACAAGCGCGGAAGGTTAAAAATACAGCACTGAGAAGAGAGAACATCATGGGTTTCCTGTCACACATCTACCGAGGGGACTTTTTTCTTCTTTAAACAAACAACGCCCCTCTGATGAGTAATTTTAGCAGTTCAGTTGTAAAGGTGAAGAACTGAAGGTGATAATGATATGTGGTCGCGTGAAATGATTATTGTACTCAGCATTGGTGTTTCTTCATATGTGTGGGCTATGTGTATGTGTGGGTTTGGTATTGACTATGGATACGTGTTGCACTGTGTGTGCTCAAGTGTCTGGATGCCTAGACATTTGTGTGCAAGGATATTATGTTTGATCATTAAATTGTGTTGTAGGGGATGCATATGCATGTGAATGTAAAATATATACTGTGTGTGTGTGTGTGTGTGTGTGTGTGTCCTGTGTAGGATCCACCTAGCTAATGGGCAGTGACAGCATCAGTCCGCGCTCTGTCAGCTTTACCTGCGGGGGGCTGAGCGGCCACAGTAGGCTGAATCAGAGACATCATTGGAACCCCCCTCCCCCTGGGAAATGGACTGACCCAAAGACCCCTCACTCTAAATCCCTTCCTCACAGAATGGAAGGGTTAAGGTGTGCAAGCGGGGGGAGGAGAGGGGGAGCTTCCACTCTGTACCCTTTGTTTAAGCTAATACAATAATTGGATGTCATAGATAATAATCATCCGGATAATAATCACAAAAGGAAAGCAATTGAAGCGTGCAGGACTTCAGTGGTATCCCTGATTTTCTGGCTGCCATGCTACTGTTGGGATCATAAAAGGCTTTTCATCATTTAAAAATCAGTTATTAACAGTTAGACAAGAAAGCTTTAATGACCCCTGAGTGCCACAAAGAACATTCCTCGTGGGTCTCATTCAAAAGCAAAGCCCAAAAGAAGCATCAATCATGCCAAAGTCCATGGAAGCTTCAATTATCGGAAGCTACTTTTCTGCGAAAGAGTCTATCTCACATCTATTTTGTAAAACATGAAAGCCCATGTTTAGCCTTGCATAAAATCCCACACCTGAGCCCGGATGCAACAAACAAAAGAAGAAACGCAGAAGAGGAACTACAGTGTGAATAAACTCCAGAGATTGGGAGTCAAATAAGTTTGTGAGTCAATTCTGGGGACTGGGAGTCAGAAAGTTTGTCAGTCGCACAATGTTGCAGGCAGTCAGCAAGGGCACCTGTTAAATATTGGCCAGCATGCGGGGAAACTGTTCCAAGAAACCCCCCGCCCCCACCCCTTCTCAAAACCCCCTGAACCAGTGTGTGTGTGTGTGTGTGTGTGTGTGTGTGTGTGTGTGTGTGTGTGTGTGTGTGTGTGTGTGTGTGTGTGTGCGCATGTGAGTGGGTGTGGGTGTGTGAGTGAGGAAAAGGGGCGGGCTAGCACTATATCAGCCAACTGCACTGAAGGGAGGGAAAGTGTTACACATGGAATTGAGGACACTCGAAAACAGAATTTCAAATTCCGGGAAACGGAATAGCACGGTGAAGGAGCTCCAATCTTCTTGGCCCAATGCACTGATGTATAACAAACCAAAAATTGCAACAGATGTAATTACATATTCTTTACAGTAAAGTCAGGAGCAAGACACATGAACAAACAAATGAAACATAGAGGCCAATAGTAGCAGGTAAAAAAACAGTTACAATAGTATCCCCCTCCCACTGTGTGTGTTGAGTTCATGACAGTTCAGTTCATGAGTCTTGGTACAGCCTTGCACATGTGAAGAGCTCTTTGACTTGGACCAACATCCCCATGCACTACGTTGTGATGTACTAAAGACAGGAACCTCAGGCCACAGCTAAAATACCACCTTGGAGAGATGTTATGAAATACTGAAAAACACTTTCACTGACATTTGTGCCGCAGCCCTCTCATACTACACAGGCTCTCACCCCATGCTCCATGGCTTTATTACCTGAACCCAGGATGCTCGTTAGGAAATGCCTTTGTTAAATTGATGCCTCTGGGCAGATCTGATCTAATTAACACAGGAACAAGGACAGGGATGCAGGGGGAGAGGTGTTTGATGTGTGCGTGTGCGCGTGCGTGTGCATGTGTGTGTGTGTGTGTGTGTGTGTGTGTGTGTGTGTGTGTGTGTGTGTATGTGTGCGTGTGCATGCAGGTATATGGGTGTCTGTGTGTGGTCCAAAATGTGTGTAAAATGTAAACAAACAAAAAAAACTTTTCTTAGAATGATTTACCATTGGGTACTATGAAGGCTTGACAGACGGGGGGTGAAAACAGTCCAATCCATCATGAGTTGCAAGAGGAAAACAGGGAAGATCATCAGGGATAGCTGTCACCCAAGTTGTTCTCTCTCCTTACCAGTACCGGTGCATCCAGACCTGCACCAACCGGTTCCTGAGCAGTTCTACCAGCAGGCCATAAGATTTGATTTGAAGAGGAGCATTTGAAAGAGAGCACATGGCCCTTTTAGATTAACAGTCATAATCATATGTATAGGATTATTGAAATTCTATAGAATGGAAACAGAGATAAATCTCTTTCTTATTCAAACATTGACAAAACTGTGAATTTCAGTTCTGCCTCTCCTTACTCATTCTGTGTAAATACTGTTGTTTTCCCCCCATGTTGAGACCAGGGGTCGTCCCTGTCTATTGTGAGTCATCTGACAGCACATTCAGAACATCTAGATGATTAATTACAAGACTCCTTCAGGACACACATCAGTTTTTCTCAAATTAGATAATGAGGTGTTAATTAGTTTCCCAAAAGCATTGTAGTGTGAACATCATACTTAAGGGTATTGTCACATGAATTCAGTACAGAAGTGCGGTTGTCAGGAGATCTTGTGAGAATTTCACGTTTGTTTTGCTTTTACAATACTTTACAGCAAATGTATCTCTTTGCAGGTGATACGTGTATTGATAAAGAAAATCTCTATTATTATTGAACTGAGAACACATCATCATAACTCATTTCCAGTTACAAACCAGGAAGTGTTCTCAGTTCAATATTATTTATATATATACAGTGCCCTGTGTAATGGGACAGTGAAGCATTTGTTCTTCTTTTGGCTCTACACTCATTGATTTGAAATCAAACTATTACTATGAGGTTAAAGTTGAGATTCTCAGCTTTTATTTGATGGTATTTGTGTACATATTGGACTCAAGATAACTCAAGAGTTAGCCAACTCTGAGAACGTGTTAGGTAAATTCATGAATTTCAATAATGAGGTTAGGTAAGCCGGGAGTTTATTCAGTACGGTTTTATACACAAAAAGGGAGTAATGAAAAGAGCTATGGGACTTTAACAAGGTCCCACCAACCTTTTGATAAAGTATGCAATAATGAGTATTAAAACTATCATCTGTGATGAAGCGAAGGGTGCTATGGTAGATGACAGCTAAAGGTTTAAGAGTAGAGACTGCTGCATTTTGGTAGATGACATCCCCATAAATCCCCACAAGCACTGGCATGAAGGTTGATTGCACAATCCACTTTCTGCTGTTCAGGGAAAGGCAAGAACTATTCCTAGAAAAGAAGCCCACCTTAAATCTTAGCTTTTTAACAAGCTCCTCTGTATGTTTTCTGAACGTCAAGTCTTGTCAAACCAAATGCCCAAGTATTTATAAGCAGGGACAAACTCAAAAGTACATTTGCATAAATCAGATTACATTTTCTGTGATTTGGAAAATAATATACTTGTTTTTTCCAGCGTTAAGTACCAATTTCAGCCCAACAAATGCTTTTTGTAGGAATAGACTAGGTCTAAAGCCAGATTGGAGCACATTTTGAATAGAATGAGAAGATAAAAAAGGTTCTTAGCTGGGAGTTGACTAGGGATGCTAATACGGTAAGATAGCTTGGATATTGGGAGGTAGTTATCTAGGTCGGAGGGGCCACCACCTTTATGGAGAGGGAGCACATGGGCTGCCTTCCAAACCTTGGGGATAGCACCTAAGATAAATCAGATAAATAATACAGTGGGGGAAATAATTATTTGATCCCCTGCTGATTTTGTTAGTTTGCCCGATTACAAAGAAATGAGCGGTCTATAATTTTTATGGTACTTTTATTTGAACAAATAAAGACAGAATATCAATTTATTTCCCCCACTGTATGTGTCAATGACACCACAATCAGGTGAGCCGAACGCTGCAATAGGCCTGGATCAAGCAGATCAGCTCCAATTATTTTTTTATGTCAATTTTAAGCAGGGCATCTATTACATGACAAGCAGAAAATTGTTAAAATTAAAACAAAGATTCGCTAGTAGTTGACTGATCTCCCATCGAGCCAACTGGGGGCTGGGAGATGGAAGCGTAGTCGACCACTTGACCAGGGTCAGCCAAACCATCATTGCTCTCAAATAAAAAGCCTGCAGAAATAAAATACTGATTAAAGGCATTACTTATTTCATTTTTCTCTGTAATGAGGCCAGAGTCTGACAAAACCTCCTTAGGTAGGGAGGAAGAGGACTTCAGAGTGTTAACTGTCCAAAATGTTGTACGATCAGCAGCAGAATCCGAGATAGTACTTATGATGTAGCTTAATTTAGCTTTCTTAATTGATGAGGTGCATCTATAATCTGAAAACCTACCAATCAGCTACTGAGTCAGTTTTTCTAGCTCTGGCACAGGCTTGGTTTCTCAACAAAATGAGATCTGAAAGTTCGGTGGAATACCAAGGATTAGTTCTATTCTTAATTCGAAGGCGTTTAAAGGGGGCATGTTTGTTTGTTTGTTGGTTTGTTTGTTTGTTTGTCTGTCATGTTTGTCTGTCATGTTTGTCTGCCAGAGATATAAATATAGATGAGACAAGTTCTAGAGCCAAATCGGGGTCAGGTATGCAGCTGATACATGATTCGACCAATAAAGATGTAAAAAAACCTTGCTCATTAAAATGTTTAGAATTTCTTGTTGTAAGGAAGCAGATTTTTTTATCCATTCATCTCTAATACAGGCTATCGTACAGTGATCACTGATGTCATTAGCAAAAACACCACTGGCTATATATTTAGAAGGCCTGTTAGGATGATGTCTAGCAGGGTGGATTTATCTGGATTCTTCAAGTTAGGCCATGTTGGTTTTGAGATTAACTGTGATAGTTAACCATTGCATAGGTGTTTGATTTGATCTGAGGTTTGAGACAACCAGTCTAGGTTAAAATCACCTATTATTACTACTTCAGAATGTACATAGGAGCATAGAAGTGCAGCTAAATGATCAAGAGCACCATGATGAGCCGATGGCGGGCGATACACTCCTATCACAGATAGATTATTTCCAAAACACAACCTTAGGACTAAACATTCATATTGATTTGGGACAGTGGAGGACAGCAGAACAGATGCAGTAGAACAGCTTTTGACAAAAATAGCCACACCTCCCCCTCTCCCTTCTCAGTCTGTCCTAAATGTGGTATAGCCATTTAAGGAAACATCATTGTCAGGCACTGACACATTTAGCCATGTTTCAGAGATCATACAAATGTCTGGGTTCGCCTGCTGAGACCATGTATGGATGAAGTCCATTTTATTTATTAGGCTTCTGGCAATTAAATGTAGTAGTCCAAGCTCATTTCTCATTTTAAAATCATCTGGTGTTTCTAGGGTGGGCAACTCCCCTGAGGCATAGGCCAATTTTTTAGCCTGTGCTGAAACAGTTTTTATTGTCAGTCTATGAGGAAAATGGAGACCGTAGGCCTCAGGGGACCTTAAGAGGGCTAGGACTAGCGTCTCACCACTTTAACACCTTCTCTATAGTCAGATAGGATCTCTTTCCTCTTCTCTTCTCCCAAAACAGGTAAAAATTGTCTACAAATGGAATATCCTCTGTGTTACAGAATGCTTTAAGCCACCGATGTAGCTGCCGTAGCCTACTGAACCTCATGTCATCTGAGTGAAGTGGACCAGATATCACTGGCTGTAGTCCTGATTACTTAAGGGTCATGGAGAGCTGTCAGCTTTGAACAGGTCAGTTTGATATTGTTTGACCCAATATGAATCACAACAGTTTTTGCCTTCTAGTTACCTTCCAGGACTGAGGGAAGCATCTGGTTAATGTCCAGGACACATGCTCCCGGATAGCAGAATGTTTTACTCTCCAGGACCACGACATCCTGCTCCATAGAGTTGCCGACTACTATGCTAGAAGGGGGGGGGGGGTCGAACAGGGGTTAGGAGTGGGGAGCTGTTGCGTAGGGGAGGGTGGGCAGGGAGAGAGGTGCTGTTGAGACTGGTGTGGATGGCCACTCACTGGAGGCCTCTGAGCAGATGTGGGTTGCTTAGGGGGTGGGGCAGAGGGTGATGGGACATCTGTTGGCTGGATGGGAGATGGGGTAGCCACAACCTGTACGGTACAGTGTAGCCTCTGTAGTTCTGTGGTGAAGTCTTCCGTGGAGGGTAGTCTCTGACAGATTCACATTCACTCCTGGAGAGTGTTCCTGATCTGTGGGACAGTTGTTTTAGGGGTTTTCTTAATCATGGTGAGCATTCTTCGGTCATTCACTGTAGAATTCTTTTTTGGCCTAACAGGCGATTTCTGAACCAGAAGACAGACTGACACTAGACCCAAGGAGTGAGCAAAATGCCTTCCAGAACTGAGAGGTGAATTGAGGATCTCGATCCGAAACTACGTCTGTGGGTAGTCCATGAATCCGACTGCAGGACATCAGAGTGGACAGAGTCAAGCACAAATAAACAATTAGCCGGACCATTACCTGGGTCGGGCTGGTTCTGCTGAGCTCAGTGGACAAGGGACTCAACCTCCCAGGTGACGGTGGCGATGTAACAGGTGGGTGACAGGTTGGTTCAGAACCGGTCTCGTCGACAGTGAACTGACGTGACAAGGCGTCGGGCTTGGACGGTATGTCAGGGTGCTTGGACGGTATGTCAGGGAGCCTGGACGATATGTCAGGGTGAAATTGAATCTGCCAAAAAACAGAGCCCATCTGGCTTGGCGTGAGTTGAGTCGTTTAGCTCACTGGATGTATGATTTTTATGATCTGTCCACATGATGAAGGGGTGACCAGCTCCCTCCAACCAATGTCGCCACTCCTTGAGAGCTTAACGGCTAGTAGCTCCCTGTTGCCAACATCATAGTTCCTCTCCGCAGAGGTGAGCCGTCGAGAGAGGAATGCACAAAACCAAGTCCTTCAGATTCAATTTCTCAGATTACCGGATAACAGTAGTGTGACAGGTACAGTTCTGTGTTCTATCCGGGCCAGTGGCATGCCGTCTAATGCTCAAGCTCGATTCCTAACCTCCTGGCCACATGCTCATCCATAAAGCTCTCATCAGCTCCCGAATCAATGAGGGCAGGAAAAGGTTGGCATTGGTTATGCCATAGGAGGACGGCATCGAGCAGGGGACGAGGAGGAGACTGGGGACGAGGGGGAGAAGATGAAAGAACAGCTTGACTCGAACGTATCTCCTCTGCTACGGACGAGCCAGCTCTTTTCCTGGACGAATGGGACAGGTGGAGAGGATGTGACCAACACGACCACAATACAAACAAGAGTTTGAACTAAATCGGCGAGCCCTTTCTTCTGATGACAAATGGGCTCTACCTAGTTGCATGGGCACGGGGTCCCTCGTGTTGTTCTGGCGGGGCTCGGAAGGGTGTGGAATTGGGAACCTGGGCGTGGCTGACAAGATTGAGGAGGAAGACAGCAAATCTCCTCTGGACAGTTGTCTACGGCGCTCCCGGATACAATTGTCAACACGGATGGCGAGAGCGATGAGTTGGTCCAGATCCAGAGGTTCATCCCGGGATACTAATTCATCCTTCATGGTGTCACTGAGGGAATACAAGAAAGTACTCTGGAGAGCCTTGTTGTTCCACCCGCTCTCAGTTGCGAGAATGCGAAACTCAGTGGCCAACTCGGCAACGCTACGCGTGCCCTATCGGAGAGAGTGGAGTTGTTTGGCCGCGTCCCTGCCACGGACAGGATGGTCAAAAACTTTACGCATCTCCTGGACAAAAACATCATAGGCGGAGCAAACAGCAGTTTGTCTCTCCCAAACCGTTGTGGCCCATTCAAGAGTGGGTCCCTTCAACAACCCAATCAGTGAGGAAATCTGGGCACAGTCTGAAACATATGTGTGGGGCTGCTGTTCAAAAATTAGGGAACACTGTAACAAAAAAGAACGACATGAACCAAGGTCGCCACTATAACATTCAGGGGGTGGAATCGAAGGCTCCCAGTGAAAAGAGGGGCATGTAGGTGGTGGTGAACAAGGGGACAAGCTAGGGATTCTTGGGGAAGCTAGGGAAGCTCATTGCTCACGGAGGCCCTTACAGCAGCACAAAGGTCCTTCTGACCCACAAATAGGGACTCTAAGTTCTCACCCATCTCCGAAAAAGCCTGTTCATGTTGGACCAGCCAGTCTCCTTGGGTGATGAGGGCCTGACGGATCTCAGTGTTGGGCCAGCCAGTCTCCTTGGGTGAGGAGGGCCTGACGAATCTTTGTGTCTGCTGGGTTCTGTTCCAGGGCCAGATCGTACTGTAATGGTCAGGCTAGTGAACCCAAATGCAGAACACAGAGAACAAAGGCAGATGCTGGTTGAACCCAATAGATGGGTGTGTTTATTGTAGAGGCAAGCAGGGAAGAGGTGGCTGGGCAGGCAGGGCAGGCAGGCAGGTAGACAGGGCAGGCAGGGCAGGTAAACAGGGCAGGAAGGGCAGGCAGGACAGGTAACAGGAGGCTGGAGTCAGAGGCAGGAGTCAGGCTGGAGGGACTGCAGGAACAGGGAAATAGGTATTAATAAATATATCAGAATACTGGCAGGACAGTATTTAGAAAGGCTGGAAGCTCGACTTAACAGATAAACTGAAGCTACGATCCGGCAGCGTGGTGAAGTCTGGACCGGGTCTTTATGGCAGGGCTAATGATGGGAAGATGACAGACAGTTGGTAACCTGAGTCCTGCACACCTGACTCCACTTCTGACCATCAGGGAGAGATCGACTGAGCGAGACCAGGAGAGGAGGGGTACTGCAGGCTAGATGGAAGTGGATGACGTGACACATCTCAAGGACTTGAAATCTGAAGGACTTGGTTTTGAATTACAATAATTGGCGCGTCTAGTATATTTGGAGTTTTACAAAAAAAACAAATTACTATTAGCGCTATTTAGAAGAAGCAAAATGGAGCACTAAATGTGATCTTGGCATTACTGATAATCAATTTGGCTGATTTCAAAGATGTTTATTTTCAAAATGATAAATGCACTTGTATACAACAATCTGTAAAACATGTTTACAATGCTGACAGATGAAGTTTGTAAAGTATGTGTTTGCATTAAGAAAAGTATACCTATCACTAATGGGTGGTGTTGAAACACAAATTAACATCTACTTTTCGGTTCAAGCTGTTATGGTAAATCTCACAGGATGTGATTCATTATAGTTGTCACACATTGTGGTTACATTTTTTACCACCTCTAGTATCTTGTGTGCACACATCGTTTCTATCAATGTCTCGGGTCACTCATTCACTGTCTGTGCACTGTATTTATAGATGTCAATTCATATTGAAACTGCCCTTTTGCTACCAAACCTATTCCCTTTTTGCTGTTCCTCATCACCAACAAACCCTAAGACAAGACAAATTAATCAGAAATGGATGAATACGATAATATAATAAGATTGAGAATATTTTATATATTTTTAATATGAACTTCAGAGTCATAGAGTCTACAGCTAAGAGACATTCAAATGTATTGCCATATATCACAACATTTCCTGTGCAGCAAGTTCTTAAAATAACAGTGGGGTTATCCTGGGTACAATGGTCACTCGACAGCTGTACAAATTCAATGGTGGAAATTATGTCAAGGAGTATGATGTCATGAGAGGATGTATGTAGATAGGAAACAGTCACTCTTACATTTAGGCAGCAGCAGGGATTTCCCCATTAAAATTTCATCTCAATACATTTACAGAGGTCAGCCATCCGCAAAACAAATAAATTGTTTTTTTGCGCTGTTGAAGAAATGTGTGTACTTTTTGTGTGTGGCTGTTTTGGGTATATCATGGCTATATCCTCCTGAACCATTCTGAGGACTTATAGAAAACCATGTTCTGAGAACATTTTGCAGAACTCCCAAAGACATTTGGAGACCCTGAGTGTGTGCAGGTGGTGTAGGTGTTATTTTTCAGAGATTCAACACTGTTTCGCAGCTTTGAGCCCCAATGGAGATTTGTTCCATGATGGAAACCCCACAGACCTGGCCTATCCTCCCACCCTCAGCTGCATACAGTACCTCTCTAGTCATGAGTGTGGTTTCTTTCTGCTCCACAGCCTCTCACCATCTTGGGGGAAGAGAGAACTTTCCCCTCATCACTGAGCAAGCCCACTGTGACTCACCAACACTTTCGTTTTCTCAAAATGGTCACTGTGACCTGGAAAGACTTCTTGGCTTTAGACTCCAGAGGGAGTGTCGTGGTTTCATGTGGTTGGGCTGCTGGAGAGGTGTGAGGGGTTAATTGGGGGGGAGGAAAGTTTCAGGGAGAGAGATGAGTAAGATGGGTGCATAGCTTCTCTGCAGAGGAGGCCAGCACAGGAAACAACACTACTAACCATTAACTACTAATTTTTGGTCTTTTGAATTTTGTCTAGTTTGGTCATTTTTGATATTTGTGTTGTAACACTATAGATAATACACACAATGCATAGCCTTTGTTCGCTCATCCACATCCTTTGTCACCCTGCAATGACTCATGTACCCCACCGCTGCCAGCTTGTCACCATTTTGAAAGGCATCTCAGAACCTGTCACTATTACTGCCAAACTGCACCTCTATCACCCACGCACCAAGCCAACCTGGGTCTAAGAGTTGTAGAGAGGCGTTTCACTCTTACTGCCAAGCTGGGCTGGCATAGGGCTGCCCACACACTAGAGTCTCGATGGGAGTTACAGTAAGATCTGAAGATCTGGCAGATCTCGTCCTGTTCATCCTCTACGCCACCTTCAGTCTCATTTTATGATTAGCTGTCATTACGCGACCTGAAACAGAAAGGCTGTGTGTACTGAGAGTAGGTTGCTATGACTAGGTAGCCAAACTGACTGGGAAAACACGCAGAAAGATAGTTATTGAGAAAGACAGAGGCTGAGGGGTAATAGAAAATGCAACCGTCATAGTGAAAACAGGGAGGCTACTCGTGGTTAATGACAGTTAACAAGTAGAAACCATCAATACACTTCTGGGCCTGAAAAAGATACGGCACACTGTAATGCTCTTTCAGGGGAACATTTCAGAACTGCATTTATTTGCACAGGTGGTTTGTTAGAGGATTGCTAATGAACTTCGTGCTTGGCATGACAGTGCTGTAGCGTCACCCTGCAATAGAGTTTTATCATATTTACCACAGCAAACCATTACTTATTTTTTCTTGGGCCTGCCTGGAGTGGCAGATGGGCTGGGTTTGCAATATCTGAACCCAAGTCTGAAGATTATACCTGTAAGCTGTTTGCCCAGGCTTGCATAGTTCAAGTATCCGTTAGGAACATGCTAGAGACAGTTATAGTATTAGACTAAATAGACTAAAATCATCACATCATGTCAACGTTGGAAGAGATAAGAGCGGGAAGATAAGGGAAGCACTTTGAAGAATGTGAGTTTGTACTGCATTTAAATTAACTGGGGATTCGAAAACAGCTGCAGGCTGTCCACATATGCAAATATATTCAAATGTTTTCCAACTAAGATTGCACAACCCCATTGTGTATGTCATGTGTTGTGCAACTTCAGGTATGACGTATAGTTGTGAGCCTATTCGCTACTCCTCAGTTGACGTTCAACAATATCTGATTCCCTTTCCGGTATGGAAATTGACAAACGTCACAAGAATTCAATTTGAGACCAAAGAATTGATTTCATAGCTGTAATAGTGGCCCTATTTGTTTGCTTGTGAGTCACTTGATCGTCATTCTTCATCATTGTGACTCAGGTCATTGACCTCCAAGCCGTTATCCCATGTAATGTGAGGTCTGTGTATTTCTGTATGTGAGGAAGGGGTTAACACATGTGACAGTGCGCGAAACTTGAACACACCATGAAATGTGCAGGAGAGTGACAGGAGGCAGCTGAGGAGAGGGGAGCATGAAATCTCAACAAAAGGCCAGCATGGGTCAAAGCTCCCTGGCCACGCTGTGTGTGCGTGTGTGTGTGTGTGTGTGTGTGTATGTGTGTGTGTGTGTGTGTGTGTGTGTGTGTGTGTGTGTGTGTGGTTACACATGTGAGTGAACAAATGTTACTGTAATCAACGTGTGTAAACTAAAAAGATAAAACCGTTTCCCCTGAGCTAACACTGTCTGAATTTGAGCTACATCTATGGTACATTTTTTTCTGACCAGTGATGTATCCACAGGAAAAATCATTTAATTCTGTCAGTCAATAGAAATGTCAAATAAAAGAAGAGAACAAATCAACCCCAATCCTTATACAGTACTAACGCATAATTGTGGTTTTCAGACAGTTAGATGGAAAGGCCATGAGTAAAAGCACTTGTGTTTTTGCATAGGATTTAAATCTCTTATTGGAGGACTTTATAGCAGTGACAATGTAACAACTGTGTTTTTTCGTCACTAAGAATGATTATAGTAAACATATTCCCTTAAAGGGGCAATCTGGAACAACAAAGTGGTCACCCCGCCACTTCTTTTGGCAAAGAGTTAAGGGATTGGGCAGGAGAAATGTAATCACTTTTAAATTCATAAATGGAGATATGGATGGTATTATTTTTTGTTTTTAAACATTGTATAACAATTATAGTTTTAACCATGTTTTGAATCTATACAGAATGTGTTTACATGTACATTG
The DNA here is from genome assembly GCF_951799395.1 of Argentina silus. Lineage (NCBI taxonomy): Eukaryota > Metazoa > Chordata > Actinopteri > Argentiniformes > Argentinidae > Argentina > Argentina silus. Next base: position 13,847,844 of record NC_139658.1, on the reverse strand, counting down.
TTTACAAATTGTTTTAAAACAAGCCTATATTTTGGTTTCTGACAGGATATGACAGTTTAACCATGAGGCATTTGTAAGTTGTATTCTTCAAGAATCAATGGCTATCTCATTAATTTAAAAGAATATTGTATCTATCTACAGTATCTATCTATTTCCTAGTTCTGTCTGTCTGTCTTTCTGTCTGTTCGTATTTCTGACTCTAGGTTGTAAATATTTAGGTTGATATCTAGGTTGCAAAGAGTGCAGGACCTTGTAAAGAGTGCAGGACCTTCCAGCAACTGATATGCTTTTAAGTCTTTTCCTGAAAAAAGGGCCCGGTTTTACAGAGATCCCACACATGAAGCCAGTAATATGCATGCCATCCTGTAGTTATACTCATAGGCTGCTATTAACAGCCCAAAAACAGGAAATTAGTCATTTTCAATCACAGACATTGCAACACCTACAGCAAAGGATGAATAAGCCACGATTAAAATAACTGCAATTGAGTTTGTGCCCAGTGGTCAGCCCTGCTCTGTGTGCCACACAGCCCTCAGGCACGAGAGGAATGCACAAGACACTGCTAAGCTTTGTGATTGGATGAGCATCAATTAGTCTGTAATTCAATATCAGGATCAGGAAATTCCTGGCTCTCAGACGTCAAAGAAAAATCTGTTCAATGGATAGAGGGGAGGATTAACTATATTGAGCACATCCAGTAAGCCTAGTGATAAGTTTGTTGTTGTTTTTTTGCACAAATGATAATGAGAGCTCATTAGGCCAGGATTCAATCCATTGCAAGATAGCAGATTTCCGCACTGCACATCAGTAATGCGTTTGATTTATAAAGTAGCCAGAGTTTCCCAGATTGAGGGACTTGACTCTTGATTTAGCAATCGGTAGTGGAGTGTGTGTGCTAGATCACTTCCCAGACAGTTTTTCTGCACCGAGCTTTCAGAACAGATGGTAAAAAATACTATCTGCAATGGGATTCAATCTCGGCCATATAGTGTTACATGAACTATATATACCATAGACCAAACACTATGATCAACAAGCATTACTGTAGAGTGCTGTCTACAAACTATGGACATTACAAAGACTTTGCCCATGTATCACTACTATTCTTATACATCAGTGTGGACCAATAGGAGATTGTAAAAGTTGGAGAGAGAGACAGAGAGAGAGAGAGAGAGAGAGAGAGAGAGAGAGAGAGAGAGAGAGAGAGAGAGAGAGAGAGAGAGAGAGAGAGAGAGAGAGAGAGAGAGAGAGAGAGAGAGAGAGAGAGAAAGAGTGAGCGTGGAGTGCAGTGGTTTAGGAATTGCAAATTAACGACTTGAGTGGCTTAGCTTTGGGCAGGGGTACAGATAAGCAACAATAGGCCATTGCTCAACAGGAGGCATGGATTAATGACACAAAGAGTAGAAAGACGGCAAAGAGAAGGAAAATCCTCCCACTCAACTGCATACAAAGGAATGAATATCTGACTGGATCTAAGTATTTTGTATTGACTTAACCCACTTACTCTCAGTTCTAATTAGTCATCCTGAAAATGGAAATGTATTCCACAGTGTTTTTAAGATTTGTATGATATAAGGGAATTTGAAGGTGTTGAAACTTTACATTCAGGTGTTTACTGATGTGAAAGAGACGAGTGACTTTCCCATCTAACTAGTCCTCTGAAAATAAGCAATGGCATCTAACAGAACATGACTTGCCTTCTTTCTGGGTTTTACTGTCTAACAGAATAGATTAAAGCCAGAACAGCACACATCTGACAGAACAGAATAGAACAGAGTTTACTGTCTCTCATTCTCTGCATGCTTAACAGACTAATGACATGGTACACATGTAAACAAACCACCAATAAAGGACGAGGACCATTAGCTATCCTTGACAGACAGACAGACAGACAGACAGACAGACAGACAGACCTTGCCCGCTTCTCGTCGGTGTGTGTGGGAGGCCGTCAGGCGTGGACGACATGACCTCTTGAACTAATGCTGCTGACGGAACACATCAGGGAGGTCACAACACTGAAGGACGAGGTCACAAGATAGGGGTCGGCCTAAAATAGTTTAAAAGACCCGACAAAGGGTTCAAGCCGACCACTTGTCCTTTTTAACCGCCCCCCCCATCTTCAAAGGAATGATAGAGAAGAGCCAAGCTCATCAATTGTTGCAGGAGATGCGATTTCTCTCTCGAATAGACTGAGTGCAGCATCTATCAGTGGGCTGTATCTAGGGAGTGTCCCCTCTTTCATTGCATACAAAGAGGTTTATCTTGATGGACTTTCCACATGCTGAGGTCAGGACAGGCTCGGGCAGCAGTATGTATTGTTATCAGGTCTGATGTGTGCTGTACTCTACAACCCAATCTATCGGGCCATCAATGAGAACAGATCTTAACTCTTAAGCCAGCCCTCACTTTTGTACCAGAAACATATGTTCGGCCCAAAGTACAGAAGATGTTTACAAGCTTTCACTTTGTACAGTGTGTCTGAACTACGGACCCCAAGGTTGTGGCACACTTGTTACACTCCTGGTCAAGCAATCAGACATACACATGTGCTCTCTCACGCACACACGCACGCACGCACGCACCATATCAATGCAAGACACGCATACACAGACACAGACACAGACACAGACACAGACACAGACACAGACACAGACACAAAGCTATACAGTATGTGTATAGTACATTGAGGTTGCTATGGATATCCACAAGAGCCAGGTAGTTACAGTTCTCTCTCTTGATCAAACACAGTTCTCCACAAATCAATGTTTTAAAAAGTAGATGTATTGTGATGTCATACTTTTTTGTGAACAAACAACATACAGGTTTAAACGCTGAAATTAGGAGGCCCAGTACCAAAAGTCTTGTCTGTGTATGTGCGGCCCAGACGGCACCAGTTGGTTGGTACTGGTCCTGATTGAGGCCCAGACGGCACCAGTTGGTTGGTACTGGTACTGATTGAGGGTCACATGAAGGGAGACGAGATGCTAAATTGCTGCGGTGTCATCCTGGTCAATGAGGAGAGTGGCCGCTGGAATAACAAAACCCTGGGAAGCCCCATTCACCAACCCCCAAGCGAAGACAAATGTTTGGACAGCACTTTCTCTCCCTCAGATCTGGGGCTTCTGTTTTTGCTAGCATGCTGTTTTTTTATTCATGGAAGCATATGGTTGTGAAGGGTTAATGGGTTGGGGGTGGGGGTGGTGATGCATCTATCTGTGTAAGGACTGATTGATTAGTGAGGCGTGCATGTTGGCTCAAATTCACAAAAACAATAGAGCAGGAGGTAGGAAACTCAAATGACTGTAGTGACATGATGGAGACAGATGAGACCAGGTGATGATCATGATCTCAACAGGTTGTGGTGGGTAATCCTTAACTGCTCATTCAAAAGAGCAGGATGTAAAACAATATTCCATTGTATTTCAAAGTGAAGAGCCGACACTAAGCTCCAGGTCCAGGTCCAGTAGCCTATGTAGATTTGAGCTATAAAATAGTGCTAAATGGCCATGATACATTTGAATGAAGTCAAGGAATGAGATCGCATGATAAAGAATGTTCAGTGAAGAGCGCTGTTTTGGTCCAAACAAAGCATTTTCTAAAATCTGGTGTCGAGGTCAAGCACTGTACCATAAAAAGTACCATTTTTACATGATGTTTGTTTAAGGAGACACACATATTTGCTGCTATTAGGAAACAAAGCATATTTATGTTTTCAAATATCCAGTGTGGCCACTGGGGCAGCAAAGTGAAAAACGACATGCTTCACCTTTAAAAGGAGTCAGGGGAGATGAGTATAAAGCAATTTCTATATTTTCAAGACATTTCTAGTCAACATACGAGCGACTTTGGTGTTGTGGTGTTGATGTGAACAGACTACTTCCTGTTCTACTTCCTGTTATTGATGATAATCACACTTTTATGACCCTATTTTCCCTCTCTCTCTCTCTCTCTCTCTCTCTCTCTCTCTCTCTCTCTCTGTTTCTCTCTCTCTCACACACACACACACCCTCCCCCCCTTTCTTCCTCTTGTTGTTTCAGCCTGAATTACTGCACTCTACTATACCTAGTGATTTACAGCAGAAACAACTGGTGTTGTTCAATGCGTGTGGAAATATAAGTTAGTCAAACAAACCTCTGGGAAGAGCTCACCAGCTGTTCAAGTTGAGGGCCTAGCTGTTGGGGGCCTAGCTTCAAAGGGTTAGTTCTTCAAATTAGACCCCATACCTCAGTGTAGCATGATTCATCAAATGTCCAAATGAAGCACTCATGTTGAGTATTTGGTCTACAATAATTTGCATGCAACAACTAGTCTTCTTCTGATAGGTGTTTTCTGATATTTCAGTCTCATAATGGCTTCCCTGACTTTCATTGATGTCTCTTTGGTCACAGACACCAATAGCAGACTCCAAAGGCAAATGCAACACTTATGACTTCACAAATGATGTCTAATGAACCAGAAACGCCTGTCAAGCCAATTTCCCATCATTTATGGGTATCCTGAAATGTGGGGACTATGTATAAAAGTGTTGTCATTTCTGAATGGTGAAACCAATATGTACACCATACCATCAAATAAAAGCATAAAAGCACATTTTTGGAGTGTAGAGCCAAAAGAAAAACATGACCTGATTCAGGATTCAACCAATGAGAGAAAAAAGCTTTTAATTTGCTTGTATTGTGTATAGTACCAGGATGTTGTTAGATCAGTGTATTTCTTGTTTTGTCTTTCAGTTCACTTGGGATAGATTGAGTAGTCTGTTTAGTTTACTTAGGATGCTGGTAGCTCTCCCATTTCATCTTTGTTTGTTCTTCACCTAATCAGATCCCTATAGGGATTAGCTATAGCAACAGCTACTATTGCAAGTTCATGGGGTCGACACTAAACAATATCATATATCCAGACAAGACATTCATTCAAAAGTTCAACAATAAAGTTGTCTCACTGTTATTTCCTTTCTCAAGTCACCAGCAGTACTAGCCCCTACACCTCCTCTCCATGTTCTGGGAATTGAGTTTCAGTGGAGCATGTGGGCAGTTGAGAAGAGATAAGCTTCCTTTGTCCCCAAGCAGAGCGAAGATATACAACCCAGACCCTTAACATCAACTGCAGGAAGGTCACCTCACCATCCCCAGATTGTGTCTGTGGTTTGATCCCCCCCCCCCCCCGTCTCTCGTAGCGCCACCTGAACAGATGGCAAGGAGATGAATCTGAGAGCTGATGGAATGGAATTCTCATCGCGATACTGTATCTCGCGCCCATTCACTCCTACAGGACTGGAGGCTCCACAACACCTTGCAGACCAGTAAAAGACTACAGAGTGACACCAGGGACTTTGGCCAGTGTTAATCACATCCCCTTGTGGACGTAAATATGGGAGAACAATGCGTTGCACCTCGCAGGTCAACAGAGGACGAGAGGAGGAAATTAGGGGTAGGTGGAATGTAGGAGGGACATTGTTGTCACCTCTCTTGGAAGGAGGTGTGATAGTTACTTGTTTGACAGGTCATAGCCAGATCACAGGTGTGAGATAGCACACATAGGTATGTGTATTGCATAGGTCTAGGGGTTGCCTCAGGTAGCCGTTGGCAGTTGACCGAGTGGAGAGGCTCACTACAGTTTGTTGATATTGCATGGTAATTTTCCATTGCTGTGGGCTTTCCAGAAGTTATCTCTGAGATATATAAAATTGTTGGTGACGCCCGTGCTTGGGGAGCAAGTCTGTACCATGTACTTTCTAACAGCCTCAAATTCCTGAAGACGCAAGGATCCTAGCCAAGTCTACCTAAGTCTCCACACGCTGGCAGAACTCTACCTTTTCTCAATAAGGCTTTTCTTTTATTCATTGTGTCTTCATGTGAGAAATGTTTGGGTGTGACTCATGGTTTCGACTCCCCAGGTCTTCACAGTGTAACTGTCCCTGAATGGAGGGTGGTTGGGAGGGGAGTGAAGGATGACACAGGAGATATAATGTTCTCCAAAGGGAAAGAGTATCACTTTCAAGTGTAAGGTGTGGGTGAGAGCCTCTAGCTAGTGTAGACAAGTCCCACAATCCACTGGATATGGGAGCACCCATCCCTGACCTATGCCGCCACATTCATGTTCCTCCTGTTACTCAGTGAGTAACCCTGTGATTGCATTTCACTGTTAGAGCTGCCTGGGCTGACACACACACACACACACACACACACACACACACACACACACACACACACACACACACACACACACACACACACACACACACACACACACACACGTATGTGCAAACATGTGCACACAAAAATGCAGACTCTTTCACAGAACTGTGTAGAAATCTGCATTCTTATGACAAGAACAAAATCTAAATGGTTTACTATATTCTTTGGTTGACCTTTCTTTAAGTTGAACATGTTTTTTTAAATAGATACAGTCCGATGCGCATCCTTGATAGAAAGAACAGCTGTAAGGTATAGTCTATAGCACTTTGAATATAACGTTTCACTATCTGCATAACATTTGGAAACGTCTCAGAACTATCATCCATATCCGCTTAGTGTTGCTTTATATGGTGGTTCCTGTAACAGAGAGAGAGTACATGATACATGAGCATATTTTAAGAGTATTTCTACCATCCTCTGCTCCTTGTGCTAGTGCCTGTAAACCAACTGGTAAATCCCCTCACCCCCCCAGGGAAAGCTGCCAGTAAAAATGGATTTCAAAGAATTTCTGTGACCTCTCAGAAGCAGTGAATGGGCTGCTTGAGAACTCGGGGACATGCAGGGTAATAGACACAACAGGTGGTGGTTTCTGCAAGCATAATACGGCCCAGGAACGGAGGGAGAGAGTGAGGGAGGGAGGGAGAAAGAGTTACTGTTACTATACACGAACACAGAGAGAGGGATAGAGTGATGGGAGAGGGAGAAAGAGACACCAAGAGGGTGTAAATCTTGGGATGTGTGGCAGGGATGGTAGCTAGCATCAAACTTGCACCACTGTCACACACATGTTCTGCCATTTTAGGAGTTAAGAACTCTTACCTGCACCGCTTGTAGAATTCAGAGTCTACCAGCAACTGGGCCTATTGGTCAAGCCTAGTTAGAATAGTAGAACATTTCAGCTTGGCCCCTCTCTCTCTTTTTCTCTCTCTCTGCAAATGTCTGATGAGTTGATGGACAGACAGAGGCAGGTGGGTGAAGACAGATGTAAGCAGCAGACCTGGGTCAAAATAGTATACTGTGGCATTAGCTTAAAGTTCAAACAACAACAAAGCAGTCTTTGGTAAACAGCTGAGGGATGGGGCTGGAGAAATGTAAGCTATATATTTTCGGTTCTGCTCATGAGGCATTTACTGTATAAATTACATTTTTCAAGAATCAAAGTGTATATCTCTTTCATTTAAAAGTAAACAAAAATGATGTAGTGCTTAGATTACCAGATGGTTGGGGTTTGCCCTTTTGGGACTATTCATTTGGTTCCATTGCACCAGCAGGCAAACTCAATCAAACACAGATACAGTATTTGAAATGATTTGGAACGCTATTTGAACCCAGGTCTGACAGACATACACACATACAGAGAGACAGACAGACAGACAGACAGGGTCACAGAGAGACAGGCAGGCGCAGAGAGAGACACACACAGAGAGAGACGGCAGCTGAAGCGAAGCGTAGCCTCCACCCTGTCCCATCCCATGCCTCTGTGAACATCTCCCTGACAGGCTGCTTCCTAGCAGGCTCTCTCATATGCCAACACTCATCTCTCCCCTGCCTCGTCTGACTGACAAAAAAAAAATTCTTCCTTTCTCTAGCACTGTGACTGCCTATGGCACTTGTTCTTATCGAAGGTTTTACTTATGATGACTGTTATATAGTTGATTCACTTACTTTAGACAAATGTACTTATTGTAAGTCGCTTTGGATAAAAGCGTCAGCTAAATCACTTAAATGTAAATGTAAATGACACAATAATTTGCCCACCCAGCAGGGGGAATATCCCCGCTGAAATTTGGCATGATGAGAAGACTGGGAGACAATGTCTTTGGGGGTGTCTTTTTTGTTCTCGTCAAAAGCAGAACATCTTGCTCTGCTACAGAGTAAATTCATTGGTCGGTATATTGTTAAAAAGGAAGCCATGGAATTTGGAGGAGGCCATTAATTGGGTATAAAGAGGTTTAGGGAAATGAAAAATAAATCATTGAACAATTTCTGGGAAAATGGGATGCTTGCCTACAGCCAACCCTTTAATGTAGTTGTTCAAAAAAGAAAGTGTGTTGACTGTATGGTCAACTCCTATGATATAATATGAATACATTTCTAAACCTTTTGAAATACTTTTCTGACTATTTTGGCTTAAGAGCACCAACCGTGGCAACATCCACTTTGATGTGTAATTAACTTTTGTTCTCTCATTCTTTGCTGGATTGTGTTTACCAGTTTGCCATTTAAAAGCAAAGTACCCGGAGTTGACTCAACCTGAAACCATTCTCAGCTCCAAACAATCCAAACTGTCAATGCTTTCTATGACTCAAGTACACTTGACATGCTTACTGAGTGAGTGACTAGTCCGGTAATTATGTGACTTTTAAACAGTGAGAGCAGGTACGGCAGGTCATAAGCATACCCCACTTGCAGAGGAAGAAATACAGCTAACAATTGTTTGCTTCCATTTCTCTGTCACTGTGGCTGCTATAGCACTGTTTTTAGAATAGTTGCGATGATTGTGATATTTCTTTCACTTACTTTAGGTCTTAGCTGTTATTGTAAGTCGCTGAGTGCCTGCTAAATGACTAAAATGTCAATGTCATAACCAAACCATGCTTTACTTACAATGTTTCTATGTCAATACCTCAAACCTAGTGGTCTATAATACACAAGACACAAGAGAGGCAAAAGAAAATGTTCTCTATGTTCTCTATGTCTCACAGTCCTGTGTGTTGTGTAATGAAGTAGGAAATAATGCCTAGAACAGTGAAAGGAAAGGTGGAAAGGCATGCTACACCGTCTTAACAGGCCTCAATGAAACCACAGTATCCTGCCAGAGGCACAGTTTCACTTCTTTCGTCACCCTTTCTCTGAATTTCATAAATTAAAGTAAGATTAGAGTAAACTGCTTTTTTCGGAACTGGAATTACTTCTTTTTTTTTATTTATAATGTGGTTGGCTGTTTAAAATGCATTTCCCTTTAACTTCTTCGTTGTGTGAATTTTCAAACTTTAATCTTGTATTTCTCACATCAAAGGATATGAAGTTTGCCAGACTGCAGACCTCCAACCGTGGCCATAGAAAGCCATTCACTTGTAGAGAATTGGTTGTGTGTATTTAGCAGTGCAATAAAGCCTTGGATAAATGACTTACAACCAAGGTCAGGTATCTATGCTGCACTCAATGAGGAGATAATCTTATTTGATCACATTTACCAACAGGTGCAGTAAAGGGTTAAGTACAGAGCGCCCTTCTGGGCTTTTGAAATCCTTAAATATTTTCCCACAGGAGTGGGAGAGAAGAAGGGAGGGGGTTGTGAAATGCCGTTTCAGTTTGTGTTTCTCAACAGCGAAGGAGAAAAAAAAACCCTGCAGGATACGCCGCTGTGTAAACTGTGGCTCAGAAAATGTCAGGGGTGCGGCTCTCTGAAGTTCCTTACACATTTATCCAATCCTGGATAGAGCTGATGAAGCTCAACTCTCTCCTTGGCCTGTGCCCAAATGCTCCCCTCCTCTCCCCTCCAGCTGGAACAGTAACATGTCTCAGGCTGCCATAGCAGCACAGCCTCTCACAGGAGTACACACTCTGTACTGGGACAAAGACTGCAGATTAACGTCCCGTTTTGCTTGATCTTTTTTTTTAATTTATTTTTTATTTGTCAACAAACGTGAATTCAATTTGAAATCTGGTAAATCTTGATACTCTTAGTTGTCATTGTTTTGGTTGACACCTTGGTTATATCATCCCAAATGTGTAATGTGAAGTATAATCTAACGTAATTAAATGAGAGTGAAATGTGTCATGTAAAGTGTGCCTTCAGTAGGTAGGCCAATGGCAAGGTTTGCATGGCAACTTAACCTGTCAGCACATGCCTGTAGTGTAAACAGTACAAATAATTGGATGTGATATTATGGGATTGAGTGTGACACAGATGAGAACCCGTGGGAGCAGATGAAGTGGGATGGAGTCCAACAAGCCCACACAGTTAACAGGCTGATTCATGTATCAAAACCTTAGCGCCAGAAAGAGAGAGGCACAGCCCCATCCATTAGTACCCTGTACCACCCTGCTAACTGAGCAGACACTCGTCTCTCACCAGCAACATCACTTCTAACTCCTCCTTGTACTGCCTAAACAAGCATGAGAACCCACAACGCATAACACTCTCACCGCTGACTGAACATGCTACTCACTACTCACAGTGAAGGTTGTCCTTGTTCTACCAGAAGAACAATATCAATAGGAGATGTTGAAATGTGAATGTGTAGGAGGTATTTCCATCAAGCTTTAAGAGAGAGAGAGGTGCTGTAGAGAGAAGATGGTGATGTTTCTCCATTGATGGCGTTTTGTATTGTTTCATAAGGCATTTTATGTTTTTAATTCAAGATAAATACAATTGTATATGTTTCTATTGAGAGAGTGTCGCACGAACATGTACAAGGCATTAAATGTTCTTCAGTTAACATTATGTGATGTTATTATGTCTGTCTTTAATTGCATGTTTTATGTATACAATATAAAATGCCATGGTGTATACTGTACATAGAATAAAAATGAAAACGTGAACAGAAACAAGGCAATCTGGACTTGGTATGTGGCAACATATGATTCATTCTCATCAGATAGTGAGGATGTTTCTGCATGCTCAGAACCATGGAGAATCTATCCAGAGGGGTTGAAAAAAGGTTCAGACAACCTGATTCCCTTCAATAACATTTAATGCTGCCATGTTTCGGAGCAAACTCCTGCGTCAGAGCAGTTACAAATACACATGCACATTGCACACATTGCATGGGAATTTTCAATGGAAACAGCACCACCTGTTCACAACAGTAGAGTAACTGTATTTACTTTATGGAGTTCGTAGGAATGCCTATAGGCAAACACTGGGAGCGAAAGTTTTTGTGTGATATTATGTACCCCCAGAGCAGCATAAGTCAGTGTTATCTTGAAAGTGTAGGTGTGGTAACGGTTGGTTTAATGGAGTGAGTCACTGGCTTAAGGATTTTCCGTTTGCCAATAGACAGGTAAACTCCCAGCTGCCACTGTTTGTCTAGGGAGATAACGAGCACTCATGCACCTGCAGTGGACCGGGCACACACACACACACAACCTCTCAAGTCTGTGGATCAGGACACAGGCCTGAGGGCTGACACACCTCAACATCTATACACTTTACACCTCATTGATGTCCTGTATGCTGAAGCAAAATAGTGTTGTTTCATTCGCTCTTAGGTAAAAACAGCTAAAAATATGAATGACCACATAGTAGTTGGAGTGAATTTCAATGGCTACAATCCAGAGGTATGGTCACGAATGACCAGGGTTTAGGATCACTGGCCACACATCACTGACATCCACCTAATGTGTAGTAGGACCAAGCTTATCTTATGCGTCCTTCAGAGAGAGAGAGAGAGAGAGAGAGAAACCGGAGAACAGATCAGAAATCATTTATTGATTGAGCGACGATGATGGATTGCTCTTCATTAGCCATGCTATTATGGCACTCATTTTGTACACAGATGTTTTGCAAACAACAATAATACATCACTCAGCCATAGACAGTGAGACAAAAACGGACATCTGTCACCTCATTTCCATTGAGACCCACCCCCTCTCTGACTTACATTAGGTGACGGTGTAGAGGAAGTGTCAACTCTTTGACACTGTGATTAATCAGTCCTGTCACAGCATGGAACCGCGCAGACCTCAGTCCTTTGAACGGAGATAGGAGCAGTGAAGCCACCTTCTCTCAGCTCTGATAGCCTGGCCCCGTATCTCCTGACCCAGCCTAGAATAGACACTCCACGACGTGAGAAAACATGAACACGTACAGACGTTGGCATGTAGGGCCCACCGGCGCCTACCCATCATAAAGAATATGAGGTAACATTTCTATGAGGTACACACATGTAAAGTATTATAACTCATTATAAGCATGTATGATGCCTTATAATGTCTTTATGACACATCATAATAGGTTACCATAATAGTTTTTTTTGTTTTTACCGACAGAAAATGGCTGATATTATCTCCGGATTATAATGAGATGATATAAAACATCATAATATAAGTCTTATAATGTACAATGCACACATTATAACTGTATACTCTAAGTTAAGTGTTACCGATTAGGATTTTCTTTCATAAAAGTCTGTTGATGTTGACCAAATGTTGACCAAATACAACTGCTGATGAAGACACATACCATAAAAGAACACAACATTCTTTTACGACCGGATGTTACTGTACCTGATTGTGTGTATCGGGTGTCTGTTATATAACCTTTTACCCCAGAGAAAACACTCATGTTGCATCATGGTATGTCATATCCCAAAGTAGACATGCAGTGACTTTTGTATATCCTTAGATACTGTATCTGCAGTTTGACACATCATAAGGTATACAACATTCATTGATCATGGGATGTGTTGTGTATTATAAACCTTTATGGTGGTGTTGGTTGGTGGTGGTGGTGTTGGGTGGGGGGACTTTATGATGAGGAAGCACTTCTTGGAAGCTACCCAACATACTCCATTTATAACGACTTTGATGCCAAACATCTGCGCCAGGACCTTGACACAACTACTACTATATAAGTGGAGGCGCAATCCCAGTCTATAGATAATGATTGTGCAATGAGCATGTCATGTCAGCGAAGCTAAAGAGGAGCCATAGGGAGGGGAGGTGAAGCCTGTGGTGGAGTGACTCTTGGCAGGGCTGGAGAATTGACTAGTGTTTCATAATCCTCTCCCTTGGTCCATAGATGGCTGTCCTGATATCTGATCTCTGTGTGCTGACGGTGGACAGAGTCCCTCCCGCCGGTCTCTCTCTGTGCCCTTCAAACTTACACCAGGTCAGCCTGACCACAGTGGAGGGATCACTGAACTAACGGCCCTGCCAGCTTCAAAGTTGTGTATACTACAACATCATCATCACCCCTGGCAGTCATTTTATTTGACTTCTAGGCCCAGATATACTCATTATCCTCCACGTAGGTCTACTTTTGGGACATCTGGCTCACAGACATGATTAGAAAACATAGGCGATAGTCATCTGGTAGTTTCCCACAGGCTGGGTAATTACTACAGTAATTCAGACTCATTAAGATCTAGGCAGATACTTAGATACTGTTTGATATAGTCAGGAGATAATTATAGAATGTTCGGGGGCAGAAATTACACTTTTAATTGGAGCCAAACCTGCTTTAGCACGGCGATGGGTCACTCCATCAACTCTTTCTGTTAAACTTCAACTACTGTTTGGTCTAGATAACAAACAAAAAGTTAGCTAAATTGCCAGATGATTTTGGAAGTCTTCTGCTTTAAATCCTGATTGTTGTACCTTGCTCACTAGCTAGACCCTGCACACCTACAATGTCCTCCATAAGTATTGGACAGAGGAAGCATTTTGTCTTCTTTTAGCTTTATACTCCAACAGTTTGGATTTTAAATCAAACAATTACTATGGGGTCAAAGTAGAGATTCTCAGCTTTAATTTTATGTTTTTTTTCTTTCAGATTGGGTTCACCATTTAAACATACTCCCCCTATTTCAGGGCTCCAAAATGTCTTACTATTTGGTAGACAATCCTTTGCATGCAATAACTGCCTGAAGTCTGCGACCTATTGACACCACCAGACACTGGGTATAGTCTCTAGTGATATTCTCTCGTTTTGCCTAAAGTCTTATCATCAGGAAATAAAATGCATGTTCAATTGGATTTAAATCTGAAGATTGACTTGGCCAATCAAGAACTTTCTGCTTTTTGGCCCTGAAAAACTCCCTAGTTGGCAGTATGTTTGGGGTCATTGTCTTAAGCTATGATGAAGTGCCATCCAGTGAATTTGGAGGCATTTACTTGTACTCGAGCAGACAAGATGTTTCTGTACACTTCAGAATACGTTTTGCTGCTGTTGTCAGCAGTAACATCATCAATTAAGACAAGTTAGTGGCAGCTATACATGCCCAAACCATAGCACCCCCTCCACCATGTTTCACAGATGAGGTGATATGCTGTAAATCTTAGGCAGATCCTTTTTTCTCCAAACTTGCAATCATTCTGATACATGATAGTATTTGTCTTATCAGTCCACAACACCGTTTTCTATACCTCTGCAGGTTTTTTAGGTACTTTTTTGTAAACTGTAACCTGATCATCCTTTTTGAGGATAACTAGTGGTTTGCACCTTGCAGTGAAGCCTCTGTAGTTCGGCTGGTGACTTATTCTGTGGATGGTAGTCTCTGACACATTTATGCCTACCTACAGGAGACTGTTCCTAATCTGTGAGACAGTTGTTTTTTTCTTAATTATGAGCATTCTTCAGTCATCCACCGTAGAAGTCTTCCATGGCTTACCGGCCCAGTTGCGATTGCTGAGTTCACCAGTGCTTTCTTTCTTTTTTAATGATGTTACAAACTGTTGTTTTTGGTAAGTCTAAGGTTTAGGCTATGTTTCTCATCGATTTTCTTTCCTGATATTTCAGCCTCATAATGGCTTCCTTGACTTTCATCTCTTTGGTCCTCATTTTGACAGACACCAATAGCAGACTCTAAAGACAAATGCAAAGCCTAGAATCAATACTAGACATTGACAGCTGCCTTATGCCTGCACAAATGATGTGATGGAACACACCTACTAACCAGAAACACCTGTCAAGCCAATTTTCCAATACTTTTGGTGTCCTGAAATAGGGGGAATAGGGGGAATTTCTAAATGGTGAAACCAATCTGATAAAAGAAAACATTGAATTAATGCTGAGAATCTCTACTTTAACCTCATAGTAATTGTTTCAGTTGGAGTATAAAGATAAAATAAGACGAAATGCTTTCTCTTTCTAATACTTATGGAGGGCACTGTAACTGAGATCAATAAGAGGAGACTCGTTTTAACCACAATATGGTTTAGTTTCATTATAACCACAATATTTCTAATAAACACAATGAGACAGAACTATGAGGAGAACTATACACAATTACTAACAGTGACAAAGGATCACTCAGGTTTGTCAAACGTCAAGGTTAAGCAAAATGTGTTTGTGTGTTTGGGGGCGGGTGGGGGGGTTGAGGGTTCGTCCACGCTGGTTTAGATCCTTTGGACTCCTGTGCGTTAATGTTTAACCCTGCGTTTAAGCCGACGCTATCACACTTCAAACAGTGTCGGCTCTTCTGGCTCCATGGTGGGGGTGGGCAGGGGATGTGGGTGGGGGCGGGCAGGGCATGGGGGTGTGGGGGTAGTGGCCAGAGGTCCACACAGAGGAGATTAGAGATGCCCGCAGCTGGCACTGGATCAAACACCGGCTGGTCACTTTCCCTGGGGTCCCCGATCCGCAGTCTGCCAGTGTCCACGGACCACAGGGTGGTTGGCTAGTCACACTGACATCACAGAGATAACACAATCACTCATGTCACTAAGTCATTCTCTCAGCGAGGTCACCTCTGACGTTGTCCTAACGTTAGTCAGTGTTAGCGCTGTGCTGGTGGAAGGCCTCTAGGGCTCTATCTTAGATGAGGTCTGTAGAAGCAGGTTTGCTCATCTCTCCAAATGACCTCAGGATGAGCAAAAATGTGAGCTGTCCAATGGGTTTCGAAATGACAACTCTTATGTATGTCTTATAACAGATCTACATAGGCATTACAATTAGGGGCGGTTTCCTGAACATAGCCCTGGACTACATGCTTGTTAGTCTAAGATTAGGCATAATCTATGTCCGGGAAATTGTCCCATAGGGTGCAAGTGAAGGGTTAACTGAAAATTCAAAGCAAGGCACTTTTAAATGCAAGACAGAGTTTCAGCCTGCCTTGCACCATACAGCCTCTCGGCACCGTGTCCCTGGAGAGAGCACAGTGTCACTTCCAACTCCTTTCCTCATGTCAAGACAAAGACAAAGACTGTTTATTGGCCATGCAATCAATTCTCATCAATTGCTGGAATGTGGTAATTTTTGCACCCCCCCCCCCCCCCCCAAGACAACACACGTGCACACCCCCAAGGGAGAACAGAGCTCTGGTCTCTGAGCACAAAGTCAGCCATATTCCAGCACCCCTGGAGCAGTTAGGGGTTAAGTGCCTTGCTCAAGGGCACAACAGCAGTGGTAGGCACCTAGATATGATGCCAGTAACCCTCCAGTCACCAGCTCACATCCTCTCTACCTCTCACATCCTCTCCACCTCTCTACCTGCCGCCCCGGTGTGGGAGTATTGAAGGTGTAGCATGAAGATTTGCGCATTGCTGCCAGTTGAAGTTTAAATATGGCAACGTACAATATGCTACGTTTTCTAATAGAGGCAAATGTGTGCACATCCAAAAAACATCCAAAATGGTTCATAAAGGCCAGTGCTTGGCCACAACATCAGATTTTAGAAAGCGCATTGTCGGACCAAAACAGCGCTCTCCAATGATTATACTTTATCATGCGATTTCATTCCTTGACCGCTACCAATTTATCATGGCCATTTATTTTAAAGCTTAAATCTACATACTGGATCTTTAATTCTCCCCAGAGCTAGTCTGTAGAACAGGGGCTCTACCCAACCAGTGAAACTGAATAACTATTGAAACACAAAAACCAGCAAACCAGCATAACACACAATATGACAAAATCATGACTATTACAATAGCTTCACGCATGCACCATTCATGTCCTGGAATTGGAATTGAATACAGTTGAGTATAGTCACATATGGTTTGTCATTTGAAGACTGGGTGTGAAGTGTTTATCACCTTGTTCTACAGAGCCTGGCCTTTACAGAGATAGGCTTGTTATTGATGCCTGGACGTGTAACGCTTAATGAGGTGACAGGATGTTCTAGGTCAGGCTCTTTCCTGGGGTCCAGAGGCCATAGTACCACCTGACGGTTGTCAGCAGTGATATACTGTCCCCGTCCCTCAGTGGCCCCTCAACTGCCTCCAGCCTCACCTCAGGGACCTGTCAGTCTCAGTGACGCAATTCCCTGCCATTCCACCACATTTTACTTGAAGTGACTGTGTGTGTGTGTGTTTGTTGGGCAGACGTTGAGGGAGAGTAGTTCTAAAGAGTAGGTTGTAGCCTTGAAAAAAGAGAGTATATTTTTTGTTAATTATTGGTTTCACCCTAACCGCCACTGACCGGTGGGAATGTTGTGGGAGTGTTGACAGACAGATCAATGATAAGGAGGAGGGAACAAGAGAGTGATGAGGAGGAGGAGGGGGTGGAGCTGCTTACAACTTACAGATACAAGATAGCGATCACGTTGTCATTCCAACCCAGTTTCTGGGACTGTGCCTACAGCAAAAATACAACTGACTCTCTGGAGACCGGTTGCATATTGTCAGTAACCTCCCTGGGCCACGTCATTTCTATTTCCTCCTCAGAACAGAGCAAAACTGATGTCATAATTTCACAAATGTTCTGCTTGGGACAACACAAATTTGTATTCTAGGTAAATCTGGCTCATTTGCGGAAATGTTGATCAATATTTACTGTCCCTGTTAAATAAATAGAGTAAAGTATACAGTGTGTGTCCACACAGGGAAACTGTTAATGAAAAAAGCATAGCTTGTATGACATAACTTTGATGGACTTATGGTTTTCAAGGACCATCTATTAAAACCTTTGATACGGAAGGAGGTGGAGAAGATAAACTACAACATTTAAAATCCATTATCAATCTCTGACACTGAAGTCCATTACTGTGCCATGTTCTGTGACGTACAGTGATTCAGTATTGTACAGTCTAAACAGACATAGTAATGGGCAGGAAACCGGAAGTGTCTCCTCACCCGACTGGGGATGCAGGAGTTAAATTTGCTCTCCGTCTCTCTCTTTCTCTGAGTTTCCTGTTCCCTTCATCCCCCCGGTTCGGAGGGAGCCGCTCGGAAGAATGTGTGCCTGGCAGCGCTCCAGGGATTTGCATAGGGCTGGCGGGAAACAGTCCCTCCCTTTGTCAGAACTGTACGGCAGCGCCACGCAGGAATTCTCACCCAGCTGCTAGCTCCCCCCGGCCCCCGGCACTGGCCTCTAATTGGCTGAGGCTTCGCGGGCTTTTTCTCCTGCCTCAGCCGGCACAGTAAAGTACAAAAGGTCAGTGAGGCCGGCTTGCCACGGGGCGTGACCGAACACAACCCGGCTCAATCTTACGGTTGAAAAGTCCTGGAAGATAACGCCAGCACCGAGCCAGAGACAGACAACAAACAGAGAGACAGAGTTAGGGGAATTTAACTGAAAAAAAGAGTTGAAGGGAAATGTTTGAATAAAGGGCCAACTGTTTGTTTAACGAATCCTGTCCGACATGTGTGTTATTGTGTTTTTTGTCTGCGTTCATAAGAGTCACAGGGTTATAACTCTGGCAGGGTCAGGGCTATTGTGTATGTTTGGATGTTAGGCTGGGAGAAGCCACTAAGCGCTCACATGTAAACATGACCGTTGACCCCATTACAAGCTTTTTGGGTCAGTTTCCACCCACAAACCCCCTGGATACCTGGCTTGTTCACCTCAGCGGTAAGCTGACAGCGCCAGTGGTAAGTGAACTGATCTCATGTGAATGTCAGAGCTCTATATGAGCCTCTTGAACACAGTAATGGTCACATACAGAGAGAACACCCCCAAACTAACATTATGAGGGCATCTAGTGGCGAGCCCGAGACAAGACACCAAAAAACAAAAAAGAGGTTTACACTGCTTTGTCCCACTCTTTCAGAGTATCCCTAAATTTTGAGAACACTGCAGTTTCAATGGTGCATACAATGGGACCCTCTCCTATGTATGTGGAAGAGATGCCAGCTCAGGGCTGGTTGCCGCCCGCGGGGTAAGTACTGTGTTTTCAGCTCCATTTCAAGACAATATCACCTCACGTGGCTCTGAGCTACACAAGGTGCCCGTTACCATGGTGAGCGTAGACAGAGGGCACCGGGCCGGCAGAGATTTGGCGGGAAAACGTTGTCACAAAGTGCTGCTATTGTTGACTTTGTTCCTGGACTTGGAAGAGGCTGGGATGGCTTCCGTCCTCCTTTCCTCAGTTCACTGAACATAAAGCCCTTTCATCTGGTTCATGAGACATGCCTCGCCCATGATTTGACACCATAAATCATTTTTATTAAACTCAGAGTGTCATCGGAGCAGTCGTGAGGTTTTTATTGCCCTATTGTGTGTCAGGCTGTGAGAAAGAGTCCCGAAGCCGTTTGTTGTGTTTCATCTTGCGCTCCGATGCAATCTAGTGAGGAATAAACCGACAAACTTCATGACCCCTCCTTAGACAAACTGGATAAAGTCCAAGTGCATACTGTATATCTCAGCCTTTCTTAACTGATAATGCATTGTTAAACACATCTATTACTCAGATATCATAAGAGCTAACCTGGCTTACAAAACATTTCAGTGGTGGGAAATGTAGTCTATGGTAAATATACACAAGTAAAAACAAACATCAGGGCACTGAAAGGAAATGATTGTGCGTTGGACCCACTCCAAAAAAAGAGTCAGATCATGATAAGTGTTGTAAAATACTTCCTTTGAGGACATTCAGGTTATGGCTAACAATAAATTGAAACCCTGAAGAAGGCAGCTTGCTGCCGAAACGTTGGTTTAATGAATAATTTGCATCGGAGAAAAAAGTATTTTATGACTAATAACCACAAATCCACTGTTGGGGTCAAAAGTAGTCCTTGAACACTTAGTCATACCTGGTAGAGAAGCCTCTGGTACTCAGGTTAGCATGGTTGTGAACCCCTCTTATCACTCCTTATACAGTAGCATTACTAAGTCATCTAATACAATTACATTCACACAGGACAGACAGGCACAGACAATGAAAATACAAAAACAAAAGGGAAGAGGATTAGCTCAACTAGCCCATAGTACTTTTGTTTTGCTTTCCTCACTGAGCTACCTCTATGAATAGCCTTAGGAGAGTATTTTTAATTGCGTAAGACGTTTGACTTGTGTTAAGATGTTGAACACCTTCTCAATGACATTCTCTCTTCCTCCTCCTCCTGCCCCCCCCCCAGGTAAAATGAGTCATAATCTGTCATATGTTTTGGCCCTAAAGGTAGCCTAACAAACCACACCAGTGATAGTGACAAAGCAACACAGTTACAGAACATGATGATATTGAGTAGCTACTATGAGCAGAGGACTCGTCAGTGTCTGTCTCTCCCAACATCGGTCTGATTCTATCAGGGAAACACAAATAGTCACTCTGTCATCCATTATAGCTCAGAGTGTACTGCTGCCAAACAGAGCGTATTCCAGTAAGCGGGTTAGCATGGCTTGCTCATGACTTCCACTCTGAGGTGCCAGGTGACAGCGCCATGACAAAGACAAGGACAGTGATTCATTGAGTAATTAGATACACTGCCAACTAACTGGGGAGGGGGTGAGGCACGCTCACACACACACACACACACACACACACACACACAAGCCCACCCAGCCACATACACACACACACACACACACAAGCCCACCCACCCACTCGGAACACAATAATATGGACCATCCCAGCTAAACCCTGATTAGTTAATATGGAGGTAAACATTCACTTTACGATCTACTGTACTGCAGTCATAAAGTATATGAAGACATATCACAAACCGAAAAAAAACAAAAACAAAAACACTTTGTTTTCATGCAGGTAGAGAGAGAGTCTTGTTTTCTGCGGTTTTGCTGTGATTGAGACTCTTAAAAGGTCACAACAGACAGAAAAAAGACCTGTAGGCAGAAAATTATGGATTCATCCACTAGTCATAATTGTCCACTGACAGTTTCACTATCAAGATACGATCACCAGTCTGACAAAGAAGAGAGCTGAGGGCTTGGAATGTTTAAAGCCATTTGCAACATACAACACAATTAAACTTCATAATGTGATACAACTTATCATTTCACAATATTGTTGTGATGATCAAGAACTTAAAGATAATGCTGGCATCACCCCAGCACTGAAACGCCCAGTATAGATAGCCATGATAAATTGGTAGCCATCAAGGAAGGAGATTAGATGATAATGAATGAATACAATGAGTTCTGTATTGGTCCAAACAAAGCATTTTCTAAAATCTGGTGTCATGGTCAGACACTGGCCTTTATGTGCCCACTTAACTTTTGGTTTATTCACAAGGATATGTACATGTTTGCCGCTATTAGAAAATGAAGAATGTGCACGTGTTCAAATGTTATGGCCTGTGGGGGAAGCAACATGCAAAATGTCATGCAAATTCTACACCTTTAACTCAATCAAACAACGTATTTAGGGTGCAGGGTCGCAAGGATATAGAAAGAAAACTATCATACTCAATTGTACTTAATTGTACTCCTAGCAAAAAAAAATTTTTAATGCATCAGCCGCGGTCAAATGAACAAGCTTCAGCAATCACCTTCTTCAGCACTCTTCTTCGTTTGACCTCATATCACATGGTCTAACTGTAATTCCGCAATCAAGTCTATATCTGTAGTCATATAAAATACAAGGAAATGAGAACAGGTGAGAACACATTTGAACTCCTCCTAAAGGTGGTTCTAACAGCACACCGTGTGGTTTCATTGTTCTTCAGTGAGGTCATTGTTGATGTGGTGGCAGTGTGACACTGCCGCAGGGTAGTGTAGTCCGTTGTAGGAGGAAATAAATAGTTTTCTGATTTAAGCCAAGATGACTAAAGCTTGTGATACTGTGACACTTTCTAATGAATGTACACCCTCTCAGACCCAACCAAAGAAGAATTATATACGGTAATATCATTTCCACTGATGCTGTAAAGAATACTTGGTGATGGTCAACAATATGAATGAGTAAGTTAGCTAGTGCGTCTGATACAAAGGAGCAACAGATGCACTGACATTCACAAGTAATTCAATCGGCTGGCAATACAACGCAGGACCAATGAGACACACACAATCATAGCATAATACTGTAAGGGAATTACAATAGGTCACATTGACTGGTGCTTGGAGACAGCTTAATCACGAGGCGAGCTAAAGAATCCCAACAGGCTAGTGTTGTTAAAGTTACACAAATCTGAGTGTGTGTGTGTGTGTCAGTGTTACGACATTGAGGGTGGGGGGGGGGGGGGGGGGGGGGCGTTTCCAGCCAGCCAGCCTCTGTTCCCGGACTTCTCAGTCTTTTGGGATCTGGAGGAAAGTTCAGAGCCTGTACTTCTCTGCGTGCCTGTGGTTAGGACAGCAGAGTGTGGTTGGATGGCAGTATGACTGGGGAGGGCAGAAGCCAGAGAGCTGGGGGGTGACGCACCATCACACAGGCCACATCTAAAGGGGAGACACACATATACACACACACACACACACTGAGTCACCTCCCTAACAGTGGTTCCGGATGGACAGGCAGGCAGAGAGAAGAACACTTAACCCCCGCTTCACGCTGGGGGGAGGAAGGGAGAGCGGCAAGCCATATCAGCTGTCATCAGAACGAAAAAGACTTCCGAGTGGTGGGAGAGGAAGGGAGGGTTCTGCACTGATTTCTTTTTACATTAATGACATTTAGCTTTTTTATCCAAAGTGACTTACTTTAGACAAATGTATTTGTTGTAAGTGAATCATCTATACATGAGTCATCATCATAATAAAAAAGAATCTATGCTAGGACCATGGGCCATTCGCAGTCACAATGGTAGTTTTTTACATCATCATCCCAGTCACTCTACAAAATTGATCCACAGACTTTGTATAGACCTTTGTAGAGGGACTGGTTATATGTTGTCTCATCTATAGTGATTGAGTAACTTATTGAAGACAGTTTTGCATTTGAGCTGTGTCATCACAAAGGGGGTGAATACTACTGACTCAAGACATTTCAGTGTTTCATTTTTAATTAAAAAAAAAAAATAAAAAAAAATTGTCCCTTTTATTTGGATCTCAATTAAATGTATTGAAAGTCAGGTTGTACAAGAAAATGTGGGAAAAGTCCAGGGGAATGAATACTTACTGAAGGCACTGCGTATACTGTAGGTCAGTGGTGGTGGCTAGTGCCCCATAGTGGTCAGCAGTGAGTGTGCAGGTGATTCACACAGCAATGCAATGGTCTAGGCAACATGAGATCATCACACACTTATAGCCTGCCAAGTCACTGTGCCGCCATGACTGCTTAGTCATGACGATGTATCTGCTAAAGGCAAATATCCCCCATGGACAGTGTGATTAGAGCGGAGAGAGAGAGAGAGAGAGAGAGATTGTGTGAGTTAGTCACAGGGTAATGAGTCATCACCTTAGATAAACAGTCTTGGTCACAAAGAACTCTCATTTTGTTAACCAGACAATATCCATTCGGCAGACAAACAAATGACATCATAACAGGCAACACAAATATTACTGTATTATCTTTTGGAAATAAAGAACACAAGGGAACAACTTTTTGAACGCATTTATATTTCAAAACCCATATTCCTTTTCAATTTAAGGCTTCAGCTTGACTACACAGATGGATTTGAGACACGTAGCATTATATATGGTGCGTTACAATGAGAGATCAACTCCCTTACAGAACAGGATAGACAGAAGCTGTGGTCAGTCTGAGCTCTGCACAGATTCATGGGTCAAGAGCAGTAGACTAGGATCAGGGGGGAGTTCCTCCAAACCATAGTAACACTAAGACCATCTTTTGCCCAAATACCATATAATGCTTTTAAGATGATCGTAGTGCTACAAAGCCTTGGAGAAACTGGTCCCAGTTATGTCCATCTGAACTGGTCTCCGTCCCTACCATTGCTGAATCTCTTGCTCAACCCTACAGTAAATCGACCCCCTAGCCCCCTACCACCTAGCACTTAACAGTTCTGAGAAAATTGGATAGGTGTGAGTAGAGATGATGGTTCCACCGTACCCTTCGAGTTAAAACATTTGCTGTATTGCTTACACCTATCCATAGGGGATAGGGGTTAGGGTCATGCTGCTAGTGGGTGGCCAACGAGGATGCAGAGAAGGGAACTGAGAGGTTCAGGAACGTGGTTGGCTCGACCAGGGTTGGCTCGTCACTTGTTCTGATTGGTGAAACTTGACTATAACAGTGGTTGAAGAGGTTTGAGGCTGAATTCAATCCTTCAAAAATCTAAATTTCACATCCAAAACAAACTTGATTATCTCCTAAATTCGAGTGCAGTCCAGATCAACCTTTTATTCCTCCATTGTCCCCTTAGATACTCAAGAAGTCCCACCCCCCAAAAAAATCTACCAACATTTCTGCTCTTCTCTGTAAAACCAAACACAAATGTGCTGTGATAACATGCACTTAACCAAACCGGGAAGGCAATCCTCAGATGCCTGCCATTTAAAACAACCCCCTCTTTTTCAGTGCGGGCTCGGCCACCCAATACTTTGGGGTTTAGGCAGATATGCACTGTACTATAATTACCATTGAGAGCCATGAACAAAACTTCTGGATCAAACGCAGCCTGATATTCCTTCAAGGTGTCTTGAGTAAGGAGAGGCGTTCTATAAATCTATCCGACACAAAGGTCCCAACTACAGTGGCCTTTGTAGTTGCTTTGGGAGTTCCCCGCCAACATGAACAGGGCCGAGAGTGGACACCACAATGCCTAACCTGGCCAATGGGGTAATTCGATGCGCTGGGGAGGGGGGGTGGTGGTGGTGGGGGGGTACAGGGACAGGTGCAAGGCAGCGGTGTCAGGTATTGGCCCTCCTACGCACAACACAAGGGTGAAAAGGAAAAGGGAGGGATGGAGGGAATGTGAGACAGAGGACAGAATAACCCAGTCCAGCTGGGTGCCGAGTCTCATGTTGAGGGAGGGATAAGCTCTTGTGTGAGGAGAGTCAGCCATTTATGGCAGCTTCTCTAGTTTCACCCCTTTCAATACAGTAGGACTGAGGTCTCTAAGGAGGAATAGGTTTAATGAATAGATGGATAAATGGCTGGCTGAGCACCTACACCAAACAAATCCACCCCTGCACAATTAGTGGTTCATCTAGAAGAAGCACTGGGGTAACAACATGTTTTGATTCTAAATGCAATGCAGAACAGTGTGTCTTTGAGTCAAATGATTCCACAACCCCCCCTCCATGCTATGATTTACAGTATGACTGGTTGGGTGGGGCACACACTCCTAGAGGAGTATGAACCGCTGACTAGAACCCACAGACCTGGCCCGCTAAACTAGCGCTCTGGCTCTCACCAATGGAGAGCCTTCTAACATAACTGCTGTGGCATCGTTGATTGGTCAACAACATCAGTTTTTAGGTAGAAATGTACATCTACATGG
Organism: Argentina silus; assembly: GCF_951799395.1. NCBI lineage: Eukaryota > Metazoa > Chordata > Actinopteri > Argentiniformes > Argentinidae > Argentina > Argentina silus. Next base: position 13,822,464 of record NC_139658.1, on the reverse strand, counting down.
CCTGGGTGTGTGTGTCTGCCAGGGGGGGAGGAGCCAGGATAGTTAATTTCAACTGGGACTGGTATGTCATAACAGCACCATATGTTCTATATAAAAATGACTGATTTCCCTGAAATAAAATTTAAAAAAAAGTCTTACAGGGAACAGATTTATCAGCTGAAACATCCCACGTATAAGTAAATCAAGCTCGGCGATGTGAAGACTACCTAGAGATTATGGGGCTGTATCTCAAGTGGAACAAGCAGAATCTTTAGAATCTAAAGATTATCTCATGATTCTATACTAGAGTGCTCTACATTCCTCACTACACAATGGCGGCATTATCACTCGAAGGTCTTCGAGAGCTGCTTTAAAGCCCCACAAAGACCTTTGTTGACCCCCTGAACTCTCTCTGCCCTGCAATCCAAGCCTCTGAATAGCTCCACCACTGTTTCAGTCCACCTGCATCTTTGATTGGCTCAACCACTGCCACCTCTATCACTGATTGGCCCCACCTCTGTTCCAGTCAACCTCCCTTACCCAGCAGCACCTTAGAGCCTCAACACACACACACACACACACACACACACACACACACACACACACACACACACACACACACACACACACACACACACACACACACACACGGAATGGGAGATAACAATAACAAAAAGAACAAAAGAAGCAAACTGAATAAATAGCAAAGCCAGCTTGAAGTATAAGCCACAGTGGGGCTACAGTACATAGAGAGCCATTGAGCTCATTGATCCCAACTGAAATTGATGAGGAGGAACGTTACATATGTCCAATTCGTTAGTCTCCTCTTCCCCTCCAATAGTATGCCTTGGTAGTTCACCCCAGGCTCAGTGCAAATACTCACTGTTCAGTCTGATACGTTTAGACTGAACTTGGAGCAGATCCTCACTGTCCAGTCTGAGACGTTTAGACTGAACTTGGAGCAGATCCTGGGCTCCAGAGTCTGATTCTGAGCATTTCAACTGATCTGGGAAGAGGCAGCACTTCAGTCAGTCCACTCTGACCCTGCACTTGTTCTTTATAAAAAAATAAGACAGCCGAGAAAAGATGCCAGTGCCATTTCGTTATCTAATAAAACAAAAATACAATAAAGATTTCCAAATATTATGCTAATATATACAGATGACCGTTTTATTGTTTCCAACAATGAAGGTAATGATAAGAAAGTAAGCAAGGCATTGTTTCTTTCCTCAACAACAATATATAAACATAGGACTTTTACTATCTATAAGCTCTGCTTTATTATATAGCCAACAAGTATCCTTGAATGAACATTTTAAATTACACAGCTATAAGAGGCCACATTCAATTAGATTTCCATCTGAGGAAGTTAATAATAACAATCAGTTTACACAGTGCTGCTGGAGATTTGATTCAAAAGAGTCAACCTTCTCACAAGACGAAACAAGACGTCAACAAGAAAAGGAAAACATCCTGTTTTCAGGAAAAATCTCAAAACTTAAAAACAAACCCCTAAATGGGCTAAAAGGAAGCAGAACTGTTTAAAAAAAAAAAAAAAGACAAAAAAAAATAAGACAAAAGACATGGATATAGTATTGTTGGTCCCAGACATGTTGCCCTTCTGAGGACTGTTGTCTCATTGGAGATGGCCGGGCGGAGGGATGAACGGGGCTGAGCGGTCGTTGGTGAGGGTGCGGCGGAGTCTGACTCCCCGGATCATGGTGAGCATGTTGCCCCCACCGTTCGAGGGCTCTGGGCCCTGCTCCTGAGCATCAGGGCTGGCAGGGGAGGGCTGATGGGGTGGCTGGCACTGCCCACTCTCCACCAGCTGGTTGGCAGTACCAGTGTTGTGTTGTTGTGGCTGGAACTGCTGCTGCTGCTGGAGATCCTGTTGTGTCTGCTGTAGTTGCTGCTGTTGGTACTGTTGCTCCTGTTGTGTCCGCTGGTACTGCTGTTGCGGCTGCAACTGTTGCTGTATCTGATGTTGTGTCTGCTGGTACTGCTGTTGTGGTTGCTGTAACGACTGTTGTTGCTGTTGAAACTGCTGTTGTGTCTGTGTCAGGTGTTGCTGTGTCTGGGGGTGCTGCTGTATCGGTTGTTGTATCATCTGATGCTGTTGATTATACTGCTGCTGTTGTTGCTGCTGTTGGCTATAGTGTTGCTGCTGCTGCTGCTGTAACTGTTGTTTCTGGTTGAACTGCTGCTGCTGCTGGTACTGTTTCTGCTGCTGCTGGTGCAGGGCGTACTGCTGCTGCTTGCTGAGCTGGTACAGCTGCTCCGAGCTGCCCACCGGCACCGGCGCCTGGCCCGGGATCAGAGAGTAGTAGGGCGACGTGGAGGAGGGCATGGCGCTCAGGCTCTGCGTGGACGTGTACAGGCTCTGCTTGGCGTGGACCAGGCCGTGCTCCACCACCGATGTGGTCCTGCCCAACCCGACAGTAACCCCGGGTGGGCACACGTTCTCTTCGCTGCCGCTGTTGGCTCCGCCGCCTCCTCCTCCTCCTCCACCACCCAGGGCCTTGAGCGGCACCTGGGGGGTACAGATGGGGATGGGCACCCCTCCGCTGATGGTGCCGCGGCGGTAGGCAGGCTTGGAGGAGGGCTTGCGGCGGATGGTGGCAGTGTGGGACTGGCGCAGGCCCAGGGGCTCAGGCTCAGCCAGCAGGCTGACGGTGGAGGCCGGCCGTTTGGTCTGGAACAGCTTCCGGTAGTTGAGGCTGAGGTCGCTGTTGCGGGGGATGGTGGAGGACTTGTCGAACTCCGGGTGGCTGTGGTGGGCCTCCTCGCCCCCGTGGAGGGAGATGTAGTCGTAGTCTGCGGTGGGGGAGGGGGGGGAAGGGAAGGAAGGTAGGGGGGACAGGGATTGAGGAGGAGGGAAAAGAGAAAGGGAAGGGGAATGTGAAATAGATGGGGGAGGGAGTGCAAAGGGAGAAAGTTGGGGGGGACAATGGGAGAGAGGGGAGGGGTGGTGGAGGTATCAAATGGGATAGAGAGAGTGTAGAGGGGAGACAGTGTAGGAGAGGAATAGATGCAGGAATGGAGGGAGGGGGGAGAAAGACAGAGCGAGGTTGTGGTTAGTTGTGCTGAAGGGACACATCTCTTTCCTGACTGGAAAAACTGTACGAGTGCAGAAGCTCTGAGGTGGAAAATGTGACCTGATACATTCTATTAAAACCAGTGACGATTCAAGACGGATCACAAAATTACTATACAATAAGGGTATTTTTCTACACTGAAACTGTACTGCATACTTGGCTTTAAAGATACTCAAGGGAATCAGTTTCTGGAAAAAGTTTTAGAAAACCACAGGAACTTGGCCAGAAACTCAAATGTTATGACCTAATTAATGCCGATTTACTGCCCAGTTTGACAGCCGTAAAAAAACAACAGTCTTATCTGATGAGGAAGGTGTGTTTCTGTGTCTGTGTGAGAGAGATAAGGGGTGAGTCAGCATGAATCATGAATGTAACCTGTTATCAGCTGATGATGGTAAACACACTAACACAATTACAGGGCAGTAGCACATACGCAGGAGTGTGTGTGGTGTGCTGTATCACTCTCACACACACACACACACACACACACACACACACACCAAATGTTCTGGCTGTCGTGCACTCCTTTCACAAGCAGAATGCCATCTGATGAGGCAAATTCACAGCACAGATGTCACACTACATCACAGTGGAAGATGTCATCATTTCATTCCACTGGTGAGGAATAGTGAGGGGAAAGTCTAAACAGAAACAGATAGAAACCTACCATAAAGAGGAGGTTCTTTCTTTACAGCTGAAAAAGAATATAGAATTGCATTTAACTTTTTAACAAAAAAAGGAAGAAAAAAAAGAAAGAAAGAAACTACTACTCATTTGCGAACAAATCTGAATCAAAAGCAACATGAATGGGACGCCTGGCAACATGTACAGTAGAGGCACCATGATGCTTTGAGAGACCAAACTGGAGTAAAAACAAGGCATTCTGGGGGTTGCAGGCATTGAATGATATACCCTCGTTGTATGAGATGGCTCGACTAAGCATTCAGCCTTCTAGGTGGGGTTTGTTTGTGGTGTATGAAGATGACAGGGGGGTGAAAGCCTCTCTTTTAGATCACGACAGTTGACGTACGCTGTTTCCACTTGGCCAGGCTGATGCTGTGTGACAACAGCCATGTGGAACAGAGAAACAGTGGTGATGTTTTGGTTGTGGGGTAACAGATGGATGCATGCATGTGATGGGTGGCAGCACAGAGAGATAGACGGACGGACATCTATACCAACAGACAGTTATGGGTAAAAAAAGCCGTGCAGATAGGAAGACGTTGAGGCACACAGACTCAAGAGCGCATAAATAGGCAAGACTTCAGGTCAGGAGGACATACAGAGACGAGAGAGAGAGATAATTGCAGACAGAGGCAAGCAAACAATGTCACTGGCTGAGCCAAAGAGCCAGAGATGTACCTACATGTAGCCAAAGGATGACCAACTCTGGCCCCGGAGAGCCAGAGACCACAAGGTATGCTTCTCACTGCAGCTCTCAAGGACCAGAGTTGGCCATCCCCTGAGAAACCAGCCAGCCAGCTTGACAAACAGACAGCCATGCAGATAGTGCTGGACCTGGAGTTTTTCCTGGCCAGGATAAACTTGTGCCCTAAGCAAATAAGGTGAGAGAGAGAGAGTGTGTGTGTGTGTGTGTGTGTGTGTGTGTGTGTGCATGCGTTCGCGTGTGTCCGTCAGTGGTACTAACCATGGGAGGGGATGGTGTCCTCGGAGCAGGACGGGGTGGTGGTCTGAGTGCTGTAGCCACTGGAGCAGTGGAGGGAGTCTCGGCTGGTGCGGGGAGCATCAGAGTTCAGCCCCCCGCCCAGGGTCAGGGCCAGCTGCTCTCGCGCTGACTGGGGCTGGAGAGAGGGGGAGCGAGAGAGAGAGAGAGAGAGGGGGGGGGTTAGGGTTAGGGGGGAAGGAAAGAGAGAGAAAGCAAAGAGAGAATTTAGTGACGGGTAAAAAATGTGTCCAGACAAAGCGAATGCTTAGGCTCTGCTGCCACCATCTGCTTATCAATAAGAATGACAGCATTTCTCTGTGGAACGCCTGAGTCATGTACAGAAAATTCCCCTTCTCGCACTGTGGCTGAGAGAAGGAGGGGGGGAAAATAGCAGAGAAAATTCTTTCCTACTGATCATCAGCATAGCATCAGTCATTATTGTATCATCTTCCCTAAACGGCCTTAGCTACAGTCTAGGATACAGGAAAGTCCTATTTATCAGTCATTGCGGAAGTATTTCTCCAGCTATCACTCGGATATCATGGGTTATATAATGGTCCTTTGTCTCTTTGTTTGTCAGTGATTCACAAAGGCGGCATATCACATGAGTGCATATGAAAGAACAAACTGATAAGCAGTTGTGTGTGTTACCTTTCCGGAAGTTGACAGCACAGCCAGCAAGGAGACAGGGCCATCATATGAGCACATATCAAAGACCAAACTGATGAGCAGTTCTGTCTGTCTGTCTGTCTGTCTGTCTGTGTGTGTGTCTGTGTGTGTGTCTGTGTGTGTGTGTCTGTGTGCGTCTGTGTGCGCGTGCGTTACCTTTCCAGAAGTGGACAGGGCCCTGGCCCTCTCTCCGTGCTGGCTGTGGTGTGTGTAGGCGTTGTGAGGCGGGGGCATGGCGGTGCCGTTCTCTGTGCCAGAGCCGGCCTGGCTGCTGCAGGAGGACGGCTGACTGTTGGGCCCAGCCAGCTCCTAGACAAACACCAACAACAACAACGTCACCACACGGCTCCTTCACTAGGGACCAACGACCAACTTGAGAGGAATGCATACGGGACTCGAAACTATTTCAACGACATGAGAAGCGACGTACGTCAGGACACGTTACTGTACGAGAATTGTCCGACAGCGGAAGCACTGTGTTCTCGTCAAGTAAATGACATGTTGTTTGCCTTCTTGCCAGGCCCTGTTGCAAAAAGAGCTTTGTAACCGTAAGGGTATCACCTGGTTAAGTAAAGGTTAAACCTAAACTAAATAAATACATACAAACGGGAGGTTCAAGTGGAGTACGCATCTCTCAAGTTGGCATTGGGCCCAAAGGAGACTTTATTGACATTCTGCTAAAGTACAGGAGCTGCTCATGCAAACACAAAACAAGCGCCTCATTGACTTGACAAAAGTCCACATGACCATATGTAACAAAGGTGGTAGTGTGGGCGGGCTGAACAGGATGTGGGCACTGGGACGGACATTAAGCCGTTAGAGAGGCTGCTGTGCTAGAGCAAAAAGTAGTGCTTTACTACGGGACCGCTGTGTTTTAGTACGGTTTACCATAGCTCCTTTGGCAGGCCAAATCAAATACTACATAGGCTCTAAAGCTGTTGTTCCTCTCATACACACAAACACATACAAACACATGTTCCACCAACTTACGCACACGCGCACACACACAAAACGCTATCTACGAAACACATTTTGACACATACAAGTACTATATCCAAAACACAGCAAAAGAAGACATGGACAACTACAGGTTGGGGGCATACGAGCGCACGCACGCACACGCACGCACGCACACAGAGTTACTGGGTGCCATGCTTGGGGGTTAGGGGGGGAGTTAGGGGGTGTACAGGGGGGGGGTTCGGTGGTCTCACGGTGGTGTCTCTGCGGCTGGTGCGGCGGGCCAGGCCGTGGGCCCCCGAGCGGGCCATGGTGGTGGGAGAGTTGCCCTCGCTGAGGGAGCGGCCTCCCTCCCAGCCCTCGCAGCGCAGGAGTGGACTGGGCGAACGCTAACCCATCGACAGGACAGGGGGGGCCGGCGGGCGGGGGGGGGGGGGGGGGGGGGGGGGGGTAAAGTGCACCATTAGAACTGAACCAACTGGGGGAAACGTATTGCCGAGTGTAGCTTGACAGCGCTGTTTGTTTGGACTGAAGGTCAGATCAGATAACCAGCAGGTCAGAAGAGTAAAAGGGCAAACAGACTGGTTCCGGAAGGAGAGTGAGCTCCATGACAGGGGACGGGGACGGGGACGTGGTGACCAGTGGGGTCTGAAATCATACAGCAGCCAAGATGCAGAAGTCTGTCATGCTTGTGCACTAAAGATGACATGGAGCGCAGGTGGAAATGTACTTCAAAGTGAGGCTGTGAGAAGAGGCAAACCTGTGTGTATGTGAGAGAGAGAGAGAGAGAAATGGAGAGCTCTGTGTGTGTGTGCGTGTGTGTGTGTGTTACCTGTGCTGGGTCCATAGAGGGGGGGCGGAGGTGAATCCCGTCTACAGCGCAAGAGATGGAGTCCAGGGAGGGAACATGTCTCACTGACTGGTAGTTACTGGAAGAGAGAGAGGGGAAAAAGACAGGGAGGAGA